>NC_089522.1:35268006-35270506 GCF_963924715.1 Thunnus thynnus
CTTCAGTGTAATACACACCACAGCACTTGTTCTCTATATAATCTATATAATCTATTGCATATTCACCATCGTCACAGTGTCGACTGTGTGAAGAGTTTTAACATGTGGACTCATTATTGATCCCTGCAGGGAACCAATTGTAAAAAAAAAAAAAAAGAGGCTCTAATTATTGAATGATAATTGATCATTTTCTTGATTAAACTTTTGGTTTATAAAAGGCCAGAAAATAGTGAAAAATGCTCCTAATTTCAAAGCATTAAATCATGTTTGAGGGGCTGAAAACAGCTAATTTCTGTCATTTTTGCTCAAATAATTACTAAATTGATTTTTGGATGATTCATTTCTGTTAATTGACACAATGATTAATGGACCAATGGGGAAGGCAGGTGTTAAGTGTTTGTGTGTGTTTCAGATGGTGGTAGCGGATGTGTTCAACCATCGGTTTTATAAGATCTACCACGCTGACGAGTCTCTGAGCTGCATCCTGGACCGAGACGACATCTTTGTGTACGACGTTTCAACGTTTTAGCAACTTCTCTTGTAGTTTCAGTGGGTTTGAGCTGCAGGTTTGACTGAGGCTGCTGTGTGTTCAGGTACGAGCTGAGCGTGCTGGAGGAGCAGCAGGAGCAGGAGCAGCAGCAGGAGGAGCAGCAGCAGGAGGAGCAGCAGGAGGAGCAGCAGCAGGAGGAGCAGCAGCAGGAGGAGCAGCAGCAGGAGCAGCAGGAGGAGCAGGTGCTGCTGGCGCTCTACCTGAGAGAACGCTCCCACTACAGAGACTACGGCTCCGGCAGCAGCTCGTACGGCACGTCGCTGTTCGGACACCCGCTGCTGCTCAACGTGCCGCGCAGCAGCTGCAGCAGAGACGACCTGTACAACCTGTTCCTGCAGAGACTGGCGTACGCTGCACACACACTCACACACACACACACACACACACACACACACACACACACACACACACACACACACACACACACATACAGACACACACTCACACACACACACACACACACACACACACACACACACACACACACACATATACACACACACACACACACATGCACACACACACACACACACGCACATATACACATACACACACACACACACGCACGCACACACACACACACGCACACACACATACATATATACACATATATACATACACACACACACATGCACACATATACACATACACACATATATACACACACACACACACACACATATACACATACACACACACACACACACACACACACATATACACATACACACACGCACGCACACACACACACACGCACACACACATACATATATACACATATATACATACACACACACACGCACACATATACACATACACACATATACACACACACACATACACACACACATATATACACATACACACATATACATATACACATACACACATATACACACACACACACACATGCACACATATACACACGCACACACACACATGCACACATATACACATACACACATATATACACATACACACACATATACACACACACATATATACACATACACACACACACATATACATACACACACATATATACACACATGCACACACACATATATACACACATATACACATATACATACACACATACATATATACACACATGCACACACACATATATACACATACACACACACATATACATACACACACACATATATACACACATGCACACACACATATATACACACACACACATATACACATATACATACACACACACATATATGCACACATACGCACACACACATATATACACACACACACACATATATACACACACACATACATACACGCACACGTATACACACACACATATAAACACATGCACACACACATGCACACACATACACACGCACACATATACACACGCACACACACACATGCACACATATACACACACACATATATACACATACACACACACACACGTTTTGTACAGAAAACATTTAAAAACAATTAAATTTTTTATAATATGAATATATTTGAACATTTTAATCCCTGCTGTTCTTCATGTTACTGAGGTGTGTGTGTGTGTGTGTGTGTGTGTGTGTGTGTGTGTGTGTGTGTGTGTGTGTGTGTGTGTGTGTGTGTGAGAGCAGGCGTTACGTGCGACCTCCTGACCCCTCTGAGGAGCTGGAAGAGGAAGAGGAGGAAGACGACGATGAAGAGGAGCTGTACAAGACTCAGACTAATGGCATCAGTGATGGTATCGTTTCTCTCACATTCAGCTCTGACCAGTTCAGACCAGTTTGAGTCATGTTCAGACTGAAATCAGCCCAGTTAGAGTCCAGTTAGAGTCCAGTTAGAGTCCAGTTAGGGTCCAGTTAGAGTCCAGTTAGAGTCCACAGGAACCAGGACCAGGAACGCGTTGCTGCATGTGTGTGATTGGCCAACGCGGCGTCTCGTCAGATGACGCGTCTCTGCAGAAGTTGAGTCTGG
>NC_089522.1:35275506-35278006 GCF_963924715.1 Thunnus thynnus
GTCTTTAATGTGGAATAATTACATATTATAGCTTTAATCCATCAGTCCCGCGTCCTCCTGATCCAACAGGTGAGGGAGCCAACAGTCCTCTGCAGCTTCTTATCGTACTAAACTCTGTAAGCCCCGCCCACATTTTAGTGATCCAATCAAATGCGGAGGATTTGATTTAAACCCCTCTTGTGACAGTCCACCGCTGGAATATCCTGTCCCAGTACAGAACCTGAAGACGCTCAAACTTCTGTTTGATGGGAACTTTAAGCAAACTGAATGAAAGTGTGGAGATCAGTGATGCAGGGTGATGTGTGAACACTGGGACCAGTTGTTCCCAGTAAGCACTGATCATCCAGCTGTGCACCAGAACCAGGTAGTGAGTTAGTTATAGGACGCTGATATAACAGTATATTGGCCATTTTTTTTACATAAACATACAACATCTTATGACATTTTTCATAAGAATCCCTTAAACCTGGTTCCTGTGTGCAGTGGCCTCTCCTTCTTCTGCCTCCTGTCCTCTGATTGGTCGTATCTGCTTCTGTAGAAATATGTGAAACACAGCAGCATGGAGGTTCCTCAGCAGCAGACGACGGTTCAGCTGGCGGAGTGCATCGAGCTGTTCACCACTGTGGAGACACTGGAGGAGGAGAACCCATGGTAGCACACACACACACACACACACACACACGTGATGCACTGCTGAGATGAACATACCATGATGTGTGTGTGTGTGTGTGTGTGTTTTCAGGTACTGTCCTGTGTGTAAGAAGCACCAGCTGGCCACGAAGAAGCTGGACCTCTGGTCTCTGCCGGAGGTTCTGATCATCCATCTCAAGAGGTTCTCCTACACCAAGTTCACCAGAGAGAAACTGGACAGCATCGTGGAGTTCCCCCTCAGGTGCACACACACACACACACACACACACACACACACACACACACACACAGTTTCCAGTACGACCACCAGCACGCTGAGTTTAGGGACCTTTTTGTAGTTTTCTGGTATTTATTTCCTGTTCTGATGTGTTTCCTTCTTGTTCGCAGAGACCTGGACTTCTCCGGCTGCCTCCTGAGGAAAAGTCAGTCCAACGGGGAGCCTCCGAGCCGTTACGACCTCATCGCCGTGTCCAATCACTACGGAGGACTCAGAGACGGACATTGTAAGACTCCCGACAGGGTTTAAAGGTTTTTTTTTGCCACCTGAAGTTTTGTTTTCAGGGTTTTATTGGTTTGTTTGTGTTTGTTTCAGACACCAGCTACGCACGCAACAAAGATAACAGTCAGTGGTATTACTTTGATGACAGCAAGGTGACCTACGCCAGAGAGGACCAGATCGTGGTGAGTACGACACACACACACACACACATACAGGTCAGCTGATGAATAATGCGTCCAAACTGTAACTTGATAGATTCTATCGTCTGTAAAAGTGCAGTCCTGTTCAGAGACACTAACAGTAAAGTGAGGAGGCTTTGAATAGTTGTTATTGATCAGTTAACTTGATCCAGAGTTCAGTAAACAGCAGGAAGTTAATCAATATTTAAACCAGCAGCAGACGATCAGATGTCTCCTGATGCTGCTGCATGATGGAGAAGAATCTAAAGAGACTAAAACCTTTTGCACAATTCTGCACATTTTAATTAAACAGCATGTTTTTAGATCCATTATTACACTTAAAAACATGTAGTTTTAATAGTTTTATAGAAATGTCAATGCAACATAAGACTGATGCAAAAAAAATGCAAAGTGATTAATACGCAACATTTGGAAAAAGTAAAAAAAAAGTTCTTTGACTTTGAAAACATTCTTTAAAACTGTGAACTGAGCCTTTAAAGCTTCTCTGGTTCAGTCACACAGCGTCTGTCTGTGACCTGCTTCAACATGCCTGTCGCCATAGAAACGTATCCATGTGAACATGACTTGAGATGCATTGTGTTGCCCCTCGAGCCTCAAATAAATAAAAATAAAAACAATAATAAATAAATAATCCGACGTCAGACTATCAGATCTGAAAATGATTCAACTGTTTATCAATAAGTTGATGGACAGACATTTACAAATATATATATAAACTTGTAAATAGTCCTTTTAGTCATTTTTAGCTGATTTTCTTTTATGATTGTAAGTTAAAGACGGTTCATATCAACCAACAGTCAGTGTGTTTCTTGCTGTAATCATTCCTCCCGTTCATACTGACCATTAGAAGATCCCTTCATAATGACCTTACAATGGAAGTGATGGAGGACAAAATCCACAGTCCTCCTTCTGTAAATAAATGTATTTAAAAGTTGATCTGAAGCTAATATGAAGCTTCAGCGTCCAAATGAGTCAAATCAAGTAGATATCTTTCAACGTTACAGTCTTTTTAGTGCCAAAGTTCCTCTTTTTGTTACTATACTTCCACCTGCAGCTCAACAGGGAAACACTGTCCGAGGAAACACAAAGAGGGAATTTGATGCTAAAAAGACTGTAAATGTGTCAGATATCCACTTGATATGACTAACTC
>NC_089522.1:35283006-35363006 GCF_963924715.1 Thunnus thynnus
GCAGTCTGAGTTAGTCATATCAAGTGGATATCTGACACATTTACAGTCTTTTTAGCATCAAATTCCCTCTTTGTGTTTCCTCGGACAGTGTTTCCCTGTTGAGCTGCAGGTGGAAGTATAGTAACAAAAAGAGGAACTTTGGCACTAAAAAGACTGTAACGTTGAAAGATATCTACTTGATTTGACTCATTTGGTCAAACGAGTCTTCAGGTTTCCAGCTGATGACCATAAATGTTCTGCACCTACAGAGTGTGCTCAGTAGCGTCCGCTGCAGGCTGCAGGCTGCTCTTGACTCAGCCCTTCTGGATCAATCATTCAGCTCTTCTAGACGGTTTTAGAAATGTTATCGCTGCATGTGAAGTGAAGAGGCGGCGTCACGCAGCTCAGAGCGAACAGGAAACGGGAGACGGACGACCAACAGCTGGACAGAAGTCAGCCGGTCGTCGTCGTGAGGTCACAGCTGATGTGACGTCCGTCGTGGTTTCTGTTCTGTGTGAGGCGGGTCGCTGGACTAGACAGGACCAGTGTGTCATGTGGACACAACTAATGAGACGACTGATATCTGACACGTCAACAGTATAAACTCTGTCAGTTTCTACTATAATATATAAATAAATAATAATATATAAAGTTTTCTTGTGCTACAACACAAAAAACATGAAGAAACGGATGAACTTTTTGTTAACATCTCACCTTAAAAGCCTTGTTGGGGTCAGGGGGCATCGCCATGGCAGCGCCTGTCATCTGGTCCTGCATGATGCGCGACTGGTCAGCAGCTACGAGCAAAAAAACCACTCAGCTGCTCAGATCAACAGCGTCATACAGGAGGTCTTAAAGGTTTCTAATCATTTAGAACTCTTCATGAACCACAACGTGACTGAATCTGGAGTCAGCTGATAAAAGCTCAGGATACATTCAGTTATTATCTTTGTACATTTATAAAACATTTATGTATCCGACAAAATCTTTCAATCTTGTAAATATGAACCAATAAAGATTGAATGTGTTTTCTTGTGTTTCCACTAATGTGGCCTTTTGTCAGGTGTGTTTTCTCCTGACAGACGATGAAGACTCACCGTTGTCTTGTCCCAGTATGAGGCTGTACATGCTCCTCAGTCCAAACACATTCAGGAAGTACCAGGACGCAGAGCTCACCCTGCAACCAATAACAACACGCCATTTTAAAAAAAAACCTGCTCGTTATGGCCAGATGCTGCGTTTGAGTGTTTCTGTACTACAACATGATGCGTTCAGGGTCCCGTGAAGCGTTGTGTTGTTTTCAGTGTTAAATGAGGGTTGTTTTTTTTACCAAGAGGCGTCCAGCGACAGCAGGTCGATCCCTCGCTGCAACATCGGCTTGAACCTCAGAGTCAGAGGGAACGGCACCTTGGCTGGATCACACACACACACACACACACACACACACACACACACACACACACACACACACACACACACACACACACACACACACACACACACACACATCAGACGTCTGTCCCTGCGGGATCTCACTGATTATTGAGGTCAACATGTTTGATTCTGCAGCAGCTTTTCTCAAACGTTGTGATCCAGTTTGTGATGTTTTGTCTCTTTTTGTAGTAAAATTGCAAATAAAGCAAAATGATGCATTTTTTAATAAACTGCTGCCAGTGAAGAGTCGTATGTAACGACTTCCTGCAGATCACAGAAACTACTAGATTTCATCTGAACATGAGAACCATGAGGACTCAAATCATTCTATAGAAAGAAAATACTGTATTAAATCAACTTTCAGCTCATGTCATTATTATTATTATTATTATGAGTTTAATGAAATGATCTCATGTCTGTCTGACTCAGCATTTATAACTCACTAATGACGAATCCAGAGAAAGCCCAGTTGATCCATCCACCAATCACAATCATCGGCAGAACGTTGGTCAGATTCCCCTTCATCATGTCCGTCAACATGCTGGTGTCTGCAACACACACACACACACACACACACACAGAAACACACACACACACACACACACACACACACACACACACACACACACACACAATGTACGTACGACTTAGCAGCACAATAAACTGTTAGATCTGCAGATGTCAATATAACCCTTGTTCACACACACACACACACACACACACACACACACACACACACACACACACACACCTGTCATGGGGTTCTTGGGGACGACTTTCCTCTTGACCTTCTTGAAGAAGCCGGTCTCTGCGTTGTTGAAGTAATGTTTCCTCATAGCGAACGACTGAAACACAGTGAAAACACACCGTCACACTCAACACGACGACACACACACAGAGACACACACACACGCACAGAGACACACACACACACACACACACACAGACACACACACAGAGACACACACAGAGACACACACAGAGACACACACACACACAGAGACACACACACACAGAGACACACACACACAGACACACACACACAGAGACACACACACAGACACACACACACAGACACAGAGACACACACACAGACACACACACAGAGACACAGACACACACACACAGACAGACACACACACAGACACACACACACGCACAGAGACGCACAGAGACACACACACACACACAGAGACACACACACACAGAGACACACACACACAGACACACACACACAGACACACACACACAGAGACACACACAGAGACACACACAGAGACACACACACAGAGACACACACAGAGACACAGACACACACACACACACACACAGAGACACACACACACACACACAGAGACACACACACACACACACAGAGACACACACACACAGACACACACACAGAGACACACACACACACACACACACACACACACAGAGACACACACACACACAGAGACACACACACACACACACACACAGAGACACACACACGCACAGAGACACACACACACACACACACACACACAGACACACACACAGAGACACACACAGAGACACACACAGAGACACACACACACACAGAGACACACACACACAGAGACACACACACACAGACACACACACACAGAGACACACACACAGACACACACACACAGACACAGAGACACACACACAGACACACACACAGAGACACAGACACACACACACAGACAGACACACACACAGACACACACACACGCACAGAGACGCACAGAGACACACACAGAGACACACACAGAGACACACACACACAGAGACACACACACACAGACACACACACACAGAGACACACACAGAGACACACACAGAGACACACACACAGACACACACACAGAGACACACACAGAGACACAGACACACACACACACAGACACACACACACACACACACAGAGACACACACACACACACACAGAGACACACACACACGCACAGAGACACACACACACAGACACACACACAGAGACACACACACACACACACACACACAGAGACACACACACACACAGAGACACACACACACACACACACACAGAGACACACACACACACAGAGACACACACACACACACACACAGAGACACACACACACACACACACACACACACAGAGACACACACACACACACACACACACAGAGACACACACACACACACACACACAGAGACACACACACACATTCTGGATTTAGAGAATGAGTCGTGTGTGTTTTCATTGACTCTAGTTGGATCTGATGTTTGTTAATAAAGTTTTGCAGCTGTTACTTTGGGTTTTGTCGTTTTAAATGAACTTTCATTGATCTGTTTCTTTAAATTCTTCTTGTGTTCTGCTGACGTCACGTCACTGGTTAAACTGGTTTGGTAGTAACTGAACCACTGAACAAACCTCTTCAGCTGCTTTTAAATTAAGATTTATAGATTATTATTTATGTTTTTATTTATCAGCTCGTCAGTCACCTGTTTGACAGCTTCTGTACAAGCTTTGATTGATGGAGAAAGTTTTAAATAAAGTCTTTCAACGATATGATTGATAGTGAACGGGGATGTGGAGGCGTGTGTTTACCTGTCGGGGGATGTACTTTCCGTTCTCTCGCAGGATGCGGCTGCGCAGGAGCACCTGGCTGCACAGAAACACACACACACACACACGACGTCACATAAAAATATTATATATCTATATAAACTAACTTCAGTTCTGATCAAAATGACCAAATATTCATTTTCTGAATTTTAACCCTTTAAATGACAGTTTTTGTGTTAAAAGAAGTAAAAGTAAGTAAATACTAAAGGCAGGGAGGAGACATGTCAGTGATGAAACATATTCATTCTGATTTATTATGTTGTATTAAGATATAGAATCTGACCTGTTCACTAATAGTGTAAAGTGTCTCATTACACTTTCACTTTCTAATAGCGTGACCTTATTATGCTCTAGAAATATAACATAAATACAACAAACAACGTTGATTTTACTTCATTTAACAAATATCAACATTTAACATTCAAACATTCACAACAGAGATGAATGTGTGTCTCTGTGTGTGCATACAGGTGTGTGTGTGTGTGTGTGTGTGTATGTATGTGTGTGTGTGTGTATGTGTGTGTGTATGTGTGTGTGTGTGTGTGTGTGTGTATGTGTATGTGTGTGTATGTGTGTGCATGTGTGTGTCTGCCAGAGAGAGAGAGATAAGCTGTATGTGTGTGTGTTTGGAAAAACACACACACATACAGCACCCTTGGACATCCATATCAATACAATCAAACCATATTCAGATGAATATATTTGTTATAATGTCCTATAATGTGTCACATTTAGACACATGAACAGTGTTTTTCCTTTAAAACATCTTCTTTCACAAGCTTCTAGTGAAGGTCAAACACTATTATTATTGTTATTTCTTTTAACAATGATAAGGACATTGTTATATACTGTATACTATATATGTTTTTATTCATGTAACATCTTATTTGATGTTTTATATATGTAATGTTAATGTAAAATATTTGTTATGTATGATCTTTACATTGACTTCACGCCTGCCGTATGAAATGTGATGTATTAATAAATTTGACTTGACAAAAGGGATAAAAAAGAAAAAAAAACATCTCAATCAGCTGGAGACTAACATTTTTGGAGCCGAGGCTTGAGTTTGACAATAAGACTTTCTGATGTAACAATCACTGGTTTTACTGGGTTTTACTGGGACCTAAGAGGCTGTATTTATTATTGACTTCATATAAGATCTGAGATTGGATAAAAAAATAACACACCTTTAACAGAAACCATGGCTACAGCATGTTAAAGGTCGTCTTCAGCCCCCAGTGAGGCGTTAGTGGAATCTTTCTGCATGTTCAGCTCTTATTTTGACGAGTCTGTTAAATGTGTATTTTATGTGTCTTTGTGGTTTTATAACGTCTACGTGCTGCTTATAAAATCATCCTCCTGTATCTTTTATCTATTCATCTATTAAGTGATTTGTTCCTTTAATAAAATAACGACTATGAGTCTTCTGGTCTCACCTGTCAGAGACCTGCTCCAGGTCGATCTTCTTGTCACTGTGGAGCAGCTGAGTGACGTAGTGACGGATGATCCCGACGAAGAAGGTGATGAAGACGATGGGCAGGACCACCCACATCCGAATGCTGGAGTCCAGCAGGAGCTCTGGACCGGCCATCGCTCTCTCTCTCTCTCTCTCTGTGTTCAACCAGCCGACAGAAACACGGACAGGAGACGCTCTGAGAGACCAGAAGAGATCCAGAAAACATCTCAAATACTCTGTCGGCGATTATTTAGAATGAGCTCGTTAACCTGTTCAGTGACAGAGAAACTACGACATCACTTCAACATAAACAATGAAGTGTCACAATTCAAAAATACTCAATGCATTTACAGGTTTATTTATTGTAGAGCTGCAACTATCCATTATTGTCATTATTGATCAGTTTCCCTGTTTGTCTATAAAATATAAAATATAATAATTTCATAGTGATGTCTTCAAATATCTCGTTTTGTTTGATCAACAGAACAAAATTCAAAGATATTCAGTTCATTATTGTCTCATTTGAGAAGATGAAGCCAGAAAAGTTCAGTTAAAAAAATCACTAAAATGATCAAAATAGTTGCTGATTAATTTTCTGTTGATTGACTAATCAATTAATCGACTACTGAGTAATTTTTGATATCGGGCTACACAAATAAAATTGACTTGAAAGATGCATCAGCAGTAGAGCTCCAACAATTAATCAATTTAGTCGATCGACACACAATTCATCAGCAACCATTTTGATAATCACGTCATCGTTTTTAGTCATTTATGCACAAAATATTCAGAAAATGTTGTTTCCGGTCTCACACGTGAACATTTCTACTTTTCTTCTTCGTGTCTGACAGTAAACTGAACATCTCTGTTGGACAGAACATGACATTTAAATCCGTCTCGTTGACCGAGTTCAGACCTTTGAACCCGTCAACTTCACCAAGTCCAGCTGACGAGTCTGTCTGATATCAGACAACACAGGACACCGGCTTTATAACAGTATCCCGGCTCCGGTACCGGTACCAGTACCGGACACCAGCTGCACTGGCCGGTACAGTTGCCGGACAGCTAAAGCTAAAGTTAGCATTAGCTTCTCCCCGCTTCTCTGAATACAAAGTTGGCTGAACATGCTAGCAGGCTAACTTAACTGTTTAACCTTTAAATGACTGTTTAACAAACTGTTTATTTGAATAACAATAGAACCGTTTGTTCTACAGACTTTGACATATTGTCAGCTGCTGAAAATACTCTAAACTCTACGTTTGAAGTGAACGTTACTCACCACATTTATCAACTTTCAGAATTAGCAACGCGACAGACGCGCTCCGCAGGTTAACAAGAGAAGAAGAAAAACTTCCGGTTGGAGCGGAAATGCCCAACATGTGATAGAATATAATGAAGTAAGAGCGTAAATTAAAGCTGCAAGCAGCGATGAACGGGCCCGCGCGCCTCTGCGCATGTCAGGCCGCGACGCAGTCGAAGGTCTTCTGTCGCGGGCATGTAGATGTCTTCAGACCCGGCTGTTTTCAGACAGTGCAAGAAGGAGATAAACATCACTTCCTTTGTCCACTGTTTTGCCTGCTGCTGGGGCTGCTTCACTGATATGTTGTAGGGGCGCTATTCAGCCAGTTTACATCACTGATGGAATATTGTCATGTAGACGTGTTCAGGCCGGGACTCTTATCAAACATGTAAAGTTTGGTGCAGACTGGAGCATTTACAATAAAGTTATAGCAACTTCCTCTGTCATGGTGAAACATCAAATCTCAACGGTGTGAGGATGAGATTTTTCTGCAGGGTGAGACATGTCTGTCTCGCTCACACCTGTGTCATCAAAATTATGCAAGTTTTGGGCCCATTCACTTGAATTTCAATTAGTAAATTGAAAACTCTTGATGAGTTTGTGTGTAAAACAAATTATTTTCCTAATTTTCATAGTAAAGTAAAGACTTTTAACCCACATGACCTGGTCAAAGTTTGATTGACATGTGTACTGTCAGGTGTGTAGAGACAATAAGTAACTGATACTCATATATTTGAATGGAGAGTCTGAGTGAACCGCTAGGTGCTCGGGTCCTAATAAAGGAAAAACTGCAGTACAGAGCTACAAATTTTAGTTTTGATGGTATTTTTCTGCAGCACTTTATCACTAAACTGTCACCCTCACTCCATTTTTTCCCTTCCCCTCATAGGTCATCCCCACTACTGAATTATAAATATAAAACCTATAATTATTGTAAAATAAATGATAATAACACCAAACTTCATACAAAGTTTGTATATAATGTACTGTATGTATATAGGCCTTTCTGCTGTATCCTACAAAAATGAGCTGCATTCAACCCCCACACCAGTGACGGCTGGTGACTCAGAAAATTGGGGAGGACAGGAGGACATCAAACTATATCATTGTCCCACCTGATGACATCAGAGGGGTGGGGGGCAAATTTATATGCCAATAAAACAATTTGCTTTTAAAAACAGAAACCCCTGAGTGGTGTAAAGGCTGCTTCTTTAAAGACATTTAGCATATACATATTGTTTCTAAACAAAGAAGAGCTCATTTTAGCCATGGACTGGTTCAGATGTGTGATTTTACAAACAAAGTGAAATTTAAATTTATAGTATCGTTCTATTGTGACAACAGATTTATGTTCTCATCAAAAATAGAAAAGATATCACATGATTTACACGTGTTTCCGATGTATTTTCTTAGTATACACAAATAGTACAAAGCTTATAATGTGATACAGGAACAGATCAGTGCTGAATACTAGATACTGAACATTAAAAACATTCACAGATCTAAAAGTGTAGGTTCACATCAGAAGGTATTAATGCATGTATCAAATATATGACTTACACACTCTTATCTATGTGCAAGACATACAAAATATAGTGTAAAAAGCTGACATGTTAACACTAGGGGTGCAACGGATCACAAAACTCACGGTATATACAGCAGAAAATCAGCGTTACACAAATTACAAATAAACAAATAAATATCTTCTACAATAATATAGCATCATCTCATGGCCTGTGGGCTGGTCAGTAATATTCCTAGAATTATCAGTCATGTTTTAGAAGGTGTTGCGATACTCAAAACATTAACATGAATAGATGTAAAAACAAACTCACTGAAATATTTAAATATATAGACTCCACAATTCATTCTGTTTGTGCTGCTTAATAATAGGTAAATCAGAATGTTTTATATAGGCTAAGTCAAAATTAAAAGGTCCAGGTCCTAATTTATCAATGTTTCAGGGGGAGCTTCTATTTCAGATTTTATCCACTAGATGGAGCCATAGTTGTCAGCAATGCTGCAAAGTTGGAAGA
The DNA here is from genome assembly GCF_963924715.1 of Thunnus thynnus. Lineage (NCBI taxonomy): Eukaryota > Metazoa > Chordata > Actinopteri > Scombriformes > Scombridae > Thunnus > Thunnus thynnus. Next base: position 35,291,835 of record NC_089522.1, read on the forward strand.
GCTATTTATTCCCATTTTCACACAGACAATGTTAGTGACTCACAGTTTAAGCACTTCTATAGTTTACAATCCATCCGACAGAAAGTGAAGGTTGTAATTCCATCGAAGCACAGGCAAACACAAGTGGCTTTCTTGCAACTGGTTTATTTGTAGCTTTCTCTCCAAATCCACCGTGAAAACTACAGACACATACACACCGTATAAAGACAAAGTTAGCGAATATAAAAGCCTTTACAGCATGTGGAAAACAGCTCATCAAAGTAAAATAAAGACAAAAACAAGAATTACCTCGTTGGCTGCGTTCTGCAAATAAGGGAATTATCCTTGGTCCTTGAAGGGTCCTTAAACATTTCACAACCACTTAAATAGGTTGATATTTAGCATGTATCTTAGCTGGAGCACATGTGCCTCTTTACCTGCTCATTTCTCCCTTCTCCCGTACGTCAGAACGGCACAACTGGCTTTTCTAAGTAAAAGTGGCTGTTTCACAATAAAGGCTATCTTCTTAAAATAATACAAAACATCAAAGATAACTGAAATATATTGCAAATGACTCAAATGTATTCCAAAAGACAATACTGACATTACAAATTACAAACAACAGTTACAAAGGTGTTCTAGTTAAAGATTAGGCTACATAACATATTTATATTTGTAGAAATATCAGTCAGAGAGAGTACAAGGCTCTGTCTGCAGTCTGAGTGGTTTTGACTTATTAAAGTTCAAAGCAGGACTGGCCTCGCTGTTGCAGTCCAGCCAAAAACTGTCGTGTTCTACGTGTTTTCAGTTCCTCACTCACACCTTTTACTGAAATACAATAAGTTTTTACATCAGTCCTCACTCATTTTAAAGATGCAAATTCCTCTCAAATCATATCGACTTTAAACAACTTTTGGAATAACAGATTTTTTGTCTCTATATATCATTTGAACTATTTAAAGTTGACCAAGTCTTTAAATTTTAGAGCCTTTAATTCAATAAACAGTGAGATTGTTGGCTTTCTATCAGTAGTTTTGTTTACAACTCTTATGTGTCTGCTTTGAAGTAGGACTATTGCATTGGTATTTGTTTTATATGAATTTCCCCATACTTCCTCACAGTAAGATATGTATGGGACTATATGGGAACAGTATAAACACACACACACAAGTCCATCAAAATTAAATACATTAATTGTACATGCTAAACATGACATGAACATGTTATCTACACAGTATCAGTATGTGTTCAGCGTTAAAGCTCTAGTTGTGTAATTCTTCAGAGCTGCCACAAGGAGGCAGCACCAAAGTGTTTAATCATCATCAGACAATCCTGGGGTTCAGGATCCTGCAGGGACATCCAGAGATGATTTTGGGGATCTCTACATTAAGAGTAGGCTTAGAACTTTCCTTTTTGATAAAGTTTATAGTTAAGTTGAGTGTCATTGCTGCTCATCAGTGCTGGCATTGAGGAGAATAACTGCAATTATTGGACAAAAAATGTAATTATTGTTTACAAAAACTTGTAAAAAAAGGAAACTGGATATTGTTCCTATAGATGCTACAGGCCCGAGGTCTGTACTAGGAAGCAGGATTTGAGGTTATCAAGGTAACTTCAGGTGTAACTCAGGTGTAAATATTGTTATAGCTCAGTAGAAACATTTTATTTGTCCATGTTTCTATTTCCACGCTGGTTTTAAAACAAAGCTTCTAACAAATGGAGAGATCGAAGTTGATTTTCTCCCCAGAGTGAAGCTGACAGTGAGGATGATTTTACACTCTGATTCATCACTGCAGTCAGAATAACATGAGACAACAAATAAAAAATGGAAATAAAAATGAAATATAAAATATATATATAATATACGATAAAATATTATAAAAATAAATCCATACATTGTTTATTGGCATCATGATTATAAAGCAACATTAGGATCAGATAGACTCATCAGTCATTAACTACTTTTACACTCTTTGCTTCAGTAGCAGAAATATTAAGTTTGTTATGTGACATTCAGATGGTTTCTTCATCATCCAACTGGATATGTTGAACCTGCTTCAGAGTGCAGGCCCCTTGGTGTCATGTTGTGCACACTGCATGTGTGTATATATATATTTGTGTGTGTGTGTGTGTGTGTGTGTGCACGCGGGTACCTGGAGTTTGTGAAGTTCAGATGGGGTAAGCGAGCTAAAATGGAGGTGTCAAAAGTCAAAATCCTGGACTTCATGAGTCAAGTAAGTGTGAGACGTCTGAACACGGACATAATAACCATATTTTAAATGGCTGGTAATAGCTGCAGCCACTGATTCTGTTTCCTTCATTTGACTGATTATTCTCATTCTCTTTAATAAATAAAAATATGTACATCATCTCAATAAATCAGCAAAATATGAAAATATAAATTGCAACCAACACAAAAAATGTCTCTAACAGACGTGGTCAGACAGCACATCATAACCCAGCTCAGAACTACTGGAAAAAGCATGCAGACAGAGGAAGTGCAGTACATAAAGCAGATAAGCCTATGCTGTACTACACACATTTCTTATGAACAGGATGAGACTGAGCTAGAGTGGTTCAGGAAAGGTTAAGAATAGACAGATGAGATGTGTGAGACAGGAGCAGAAGTGTCAGAAGAACGAAGACAAAAGCTTTTTAAGTATATGACTCAGCACTTCACATCTCCCTGAAGAAAAGAAAAGAGCAAAACAAAGTAGTGGGAAAACCTAAGACCATGATTGAAGCTAATACTGAAGCACAGCAGTGGAGATAAACCAGATAGACTTTTTTGATGTATTACAGTAAACATCTAAAGCATGCAGAACAGCATGCAGTATGACATTCATTGGTAAAAGAGGTGTACACTTACAAACAGAAGGCCTGCACAGAAAAACAACAACAATGGTTCAGTTGACAGCTGACTCCCCTGAGCTGACAGATATTCCTACAACTCTCTGGGCTAAAAGTAAATATGATGTTGGTCTGATTAAGCATGTGCAACCAATTGAAATTGTACCCAAATCAGAATACAGCTCATGTAAAGATCAATATCCATTGAAAGCAGAGACTATAGAGGGTGCAACACCAGTTTTTAACTCATTCTTGAAAGCAGGAATTATTGTTACATGTGAAACCTCACAGGTCAGAACACCAATATTTCCTGAGATGAGTTAACAGATTTGTACAAAGACCTGCAGGCGGTGAACGCAGCAGCATATGCTCATGCACCTTATCTCATCATCTATACAGATAGTAGCTATGCTTTTGGGATGGTCCAGGATTTGGGGATATTGTGGAAAAACAGTTTCTGACTGCAACAGGGAAACCTGTCTAACATCATGAACTAGCAGATATACTGGATGCTGTACTGTTACCCAAAAAGCTGGAAATATGCAAATATGAGGTGCAAAAGCAAAACGTGCAGCGTATCCACTTCCTCTTTACAGGTGCTGACCTGATACAACTACACCTGGAACACCAACAGCTGATTCCAAAGGTTTACAGAGCAGAACAACACCAGAGGAAAAACAGGATGGTATTTGATAGGCCCAAATTATCTCTTTCCCTTCTATACACGTTGACACACGTGTTGAAAGGGGGGAACACTGACAGACACGAAAAGCTTCTCATATTAACCAATATTTTTTCGAAAGATGTGCAAAACAATCTGTGCAAAACAGTAGTGCTGTGGCAAAGATGTTGATAAGAGAAAAAAACTGCAACGGGTAAAGGTGCCGCCACTCGTGATGGAGGCTCAAGGAGAGAGTCCCATACTGCTCACAGATGAGGAAGAGAAGTAAGTGAAGGTGAGGGCCGCTCTCATTGAGGTTTAAAAACCTACCAAGAGCCATTGGCTGCCACATATCAGGGAGAAGAGGATCACACTCACTGTGGTTTCAAAACCTGCTGAGAGTCAATGGAGGCCACATGTCAGAGAAGTGACGACCTCTCACCTGCCGTTCACGAACACAGCAGCTGAAACATCCTCACTTGGTTAAGCTCCTGACTGAACAATGATCTTTCTTCCAGAATTCTGTACATTAAATTGATAAGCCAATCTTTTGGTCTTTCATTGCCTTTACAACACATATATGACTTACCCATGGGGGTGCGAGTAATTGCACACACCTTGTATACAGTGGTTTGTGTAAAGTGAGCATTGATAATTTAGACAAACCTCAAGCACTGACTTGTTTTGAAGAACACCCATTCACAGGTGTTATTTCAGTAACTGAGTTTAAAGTGTGGTATTTTACTATTTGGTCCACACCTGTGACCTCTGTCAGGAGTCTTCATTTCTCTTGAGGATCCTTTGAACCTGACCGATTGTTGGGTTGGACGGAGCCTACAGGACACAGGATAGATAACTGAAGATTTAAAGTTAGCATGGAATGCTAAAAGGGGGAGTGAAATGGAAACTTATACTCTTATGTTCATTGTCTTTAGATCATATTATATTGTTTTATGTTTTACTGTCTCACAACTAAGTGAACACTATAATATAATAGTCTGTCTTACTCTGTGCTTTTCAAAAAAGCAGTGAATATTTTCTGGTTTCTTTAGTCCTCTATGACAGTAAACTGAATATCTTTGGGTTGTGGAAAAAACAAAACTTTTGAAGACGACAGATTGGGCTTTGGGAAACACAGATTGACATGTTTCATCGTTTTCTGACATTTTATAGATCAAACAACTAATAAATTATTTGAGAAAAAAATCAACAGATTAATCAATGATGAAAATAACCTTAGTTGAAGCCCTATACATCACTGCCTTAAGATGAATAATAATCATTCATCACAGATTTTCTTGGCTTTATGTGGCTGCAGTCAGTAAGAAACCTCCATCATACTGGGACAAACAAACCAATATCAAACTGTTTTTGGACAAGAGGATCATTCTTGACCTGATATTCAGTACAGCATCAGAAAACCTACATAATGGGCTAGTGAGAAACTGAAGGCCTGATAGGAAAATAAGAATCACCATGACCACTTTGCATGAAGCCAATGAAAGGTAAGAGTTTAATATAGTGCATACAGCTGCATAATCAGCCAGTGAGAAACTGAAGAATCTGATAGGAAAATAATAATCACCATGACCATTTCGGATGACGCCAATGAAAGTGACGTAAATATGATAAACGTCCATAAATCCACAAAGCAATTGGGTGGGGGGGGCGATAGGGAGGCCGACGACACAAATAAATTGCCTCAAATAACAAAGAGCCAACCTAAGAGAAATGATCTGTGATTAGTCAGTGTATCAGTTTATATGATTACAGCCAATGGCACACAGCCACGAGATATACATTTACATGCACATGTATGTTAGACAAGAGCCACATCTCCCAAGGACTCAGGAAACCAAGAGCCCCGAGCTATATGTGGCCTTTGACCCCTTTACATGTTCTGTTTACACCAAGACCCAGAATGTTACCTTATTTGGGCCTAAGCCAGGGTGGAAAGAAAGGAGTGGGCCTCCTAAGGTACATTCTTTCTCTCAAGGACATACACATATTAACAAAGCAAAGGAACAATGATATGTCTTCCAGAATTCTGTACATTAAATTGATAAGCCAATCCTTTGGTCTTTCATTGCCTTTACAACACATATATGACTTACCCATGGGGGTGCGAGTAATTGCACACACCTTGTATACAGTGGTTTGTGTAAAGTGAGCATTGATAATTTAGACAAACCTCAAGCACTGACTTGTTTTGAAGAACACCCATTCACAGGTGTTATTCAGTAACTGAGTTTAAAGTGTGGTATTTTACTATTTGGTCCACACCTGTGACCTCTGTCAGGAGTCTTCATTTCTCTTGAGGATCCTTTGAAGCCGACCGATTGTTGGGTTGGACGGAGCCTACAGGACACAGGGTAGATAACTGAAGATTTAAAGTTAGCATGGAATGCTAAAAGGGGGAGTGAAATGGAAACTTATACTCTTATGTTTATTGTCTTTAGATTATATTATATTATTTTATGTTTTACTGTCTCACAACTAAGTGAACAATATAATATAACAGTCTGTCTTACTCTGTGCTTTTCAAAAAAACAGTGAATATTTTCTGGTTTCTTTAGTCCTCTATGACAGTAAACTGAATATCTTTGGGTTGTGGAAAAAACATCCCGGGCTTTGGGAAACACTGATTGACATGTTTCATCGTTTTCTGACATTTTGTAGATCAAACAACTAATAAATTATTTGAGAAAATAATCAACAGATTAATCGATGATAAAAATAACCTTAGTTGAAGCCCTATACATCACTGCCTTAAGATGAATAATAATCATTCATCACAGATTTTCTTGGCTTTATGATGCTGCAGTCAGTAAGAAACCTCCATCATACTGGAACAAACAAACCAATATCAAACTGTTTTTGCACAAGAGGATCATTCTTGACCTGATAGTCAGTACAGCATCAGAAAAACTACATAATGGGCCAGTGTGAAACTGAAGAGCCTGATAGGAAAATAATAAACACCATGACCACTTTGCATGAAGCCAATGAAAGGTAAGAGTTTAATGTAGTGCATACAGCTGCATAATCAGCCAGTGAGAAACTGAAGAATCTGATAGGAAAATAATAATCACCATGACCATTTCGGATGACGCCAATGAAAGTGACATAAATATAATAAACATCCATAAATCCACAAAGAAACAAAAATTCATCTCAACAACCAAAGAGCAAACCTAATCTATTACAGTTGCACAAGGAACAGAGAGATGATCTGTGATTGGTCAATGTATCGGCTTATATGATTACAGCCAATGGCACACAGCCACGAGATATACATTTACATGCACATGTATGTTAGACAAGAGCCACATCTCCCAAGGACTCAGGAAACCAAGAGCCCCGAGCTATATGTGGCCTTTGACCCCTTTACATGTTCTGTTTACACCAAGACCCAGAATGTTACCTTATTTGGGCCTAAGCCAGGGTGGAAAGAAAGGAGTGGGCCTCCTAAGGTACATTCTTTCTCTCAAGGACATACACATATTAACAAAGCAAAGGAACAATGATATTTCTTCCAGAATTCTGTACATTAAATTGATAAGCCAATCCTTTGGTCTTTCATTACCTTTACAACACATATATGACTTACCCATGGGGGTGCGAGTAATTGTGCACACCTTGTATACAGTGGTTTGTGTAAAGTGAGCATTGATAATTTAGACAAACCTCAAGCACTGACTTGTTTTGAAGAACACCCATTCACAGGTGTTATTCAGTAACTGAGTTTAAAGTGTGGTATTTTACTATTTGGTCCACACCTGTGACCTCTGTCAGGAGTCTTCATTTCTCTTGAGGATCCTTTGAACCCGACCGATTGTTGGGTTGGACGGAGCCTACAGGACACAGGGTAGATAACTGAAGATTTAAAGTTAGCATGGAATGCTAAAAGAGGAAGTGAAATGGAAACTTATACTCTTATGTTTATTGTCTTAAGATTATATTATATTGTTTTATGTTTTACTGTCTCACAACTAAGTGAACAATATAATATAATAGTCTGTCTTACTCTGTGCTTTTCAAAAAAGCAGTGAATATTTTCTGGTTTCTTTAGTCCTCTATGACAGTAAACTGAATATCTTTGGGTTGTGGAAAAAACAAAACTTTTGAAGATGACAGCTTGGGCTTTGGGAAACACTGATTGACATGTTTCATCGTTTTCTGACATTTTATAGATCAAACAACTAATAAATTATTTGAGAAAATAATCAACAGATTAATCAATGATGAAAATAACCTTAGTTGAAGCCCTGTACATCACTGCCTTAAGATGAATAATAATCATTCATCACAGATTTTCTTGGCTTTATGATGCTGCAGTCAGTAAGAAACCTCCATCATACTGGGACAAACAAACCAATATCAAACTGTTTTTGGACAAGAGGATCATTCTTGACCTGATATTCAGTACAGCATCAGAAAACCTACATAATGGGCTAGTGAGAAACTGAAGGCCTGACAGGAAAATAAGAATCACCATGACCACTTTGCATGAAGCCAATGAAAGGTAAGAGTTTAATGTAGTGCATACAGCTGCATAATCAGCCAGTGAGAAACTGAAGAATCTGATAGGAAAATAATAATCACCATGACCATTTCGGATGAAGCCCATGAAAGGTAAGTGCTGTAAGAGTTCATCTACAGCTGCATAATCAGCCCTTGTGCGACTGAAGAATCTGATAAGAAAATAAGAATCACCATGACCATTTTGGATGATGCCAATGAAAGTGACGTATGGTAAGAGGTCAATATATCTACAGCTGCATATCAACAGTCACAGACTGAAAGAGAGAAGCAGAGAGAAACAGACGATGATGGAGAAAGTTCTTCTCAGCATCACAGCTGCATGAGGCAAGTGTTTTATTTGTTCATATGTGTGTATGTAGGTTTTCTGATGCTGTACTGAATATATATGTGTGTGTGTGTGTGTGTGTGTGTGTGTGTGTGTGTGTTTGTCTATATAATTTCTCATATTATTATTAATATTATGTATTGTAGTATCTGAGTGATTATAATATGTACAACAGATTATAATATGTACAACAGCTATGGCGCTATATGTATATAGCGCCATATCACAACAGAAGTCAGCTCAAGGCACTTTTCACATAGAGCAGGTCAAGACCGTACTCTTTAATTTACAGAGACCCAACAATTCCCCCATGAGCAGCACTTGGCGACAGCTGTAAGGAAAAACTCCCCTTTAACGGGTAGAAACCTCAAGCAGATCCCGGCTCTTGGTGGGCGGCCATCTGCTTTGACCGGTTGGGTTGAGAGAGAGAAAGAGAGAGGGAAAGGGGGAGGGGGGACAGAAGAAAAACAATCACAACAACAACAACAACAACAAGCACAAGCAGCAACAGCCAGGGAAGGATGCCATCAGGACTGTGAAGGACCGCGAAGGCTCGGCCCGGGAGTCAGGTTTTCCTGTGAGATGAGAAAGCACAAAAAACTCCGGGGAAGAAGCAAAGTTAGTGACATGCATTGATGTTACATGAATACATACAGATGGAGAGGAGGAGGAGGAGAGAAGAGCTCAGTGCATCATGGGAAGTCCCCCAGCAGTCTAGGCCTATAGCAGCATAACTAAGGGCTGATCCAAGGCGAGCCTGGTCGGCCCTAACTATAAGCTTTATCAAAAAGGAAAGTTTTAAGCCTACTCTTAAACATAGAGAGGGTGTCTGCACCCCGGACTGAATCTGGAAGATGGTTCCATAGAAGAGGAGCCTGATAGCTGAAGGCTCTGCCTCCCATTCTACTTTTAAAGACTGTAGGGACCACCAGTAAGCCTGCATACTGGGAGCGCAGTGTTCTAGTGGGATAATACGGTATTATGAGCTCTTCAAGATATGATGGTGTCTGACCATTAAGGGCTTTGTAAGTTAGGAGAAGGATTTTAAATTCTATTCTAAATTTTACAGGAAGCCAATGTAGTGAAGCTAAAATGGGAGAAATGTGGTCTCTTTTTCTAGTTTTAGTCAGAACACGTGCAGCTGCATTCAGGATGTGCCTGATTTTTGTGATATTACTTAAGTGAAAAAAGGCAGTCCTTGAGATTTGATTTATGTGGGAGTTAAAGGACATATCCTGATCAAAGATAACTCCCAGATTCCTTACGGTGGTGCTGGAGGCCAGGGTAATGCCATCCAGAGTAGCTTTATCATTAGATAATGTGTTTCTAAGGTGTTTAGGGCCAAACACAATAACTTCAGTTTTATCTGAGTTTAGTAGCAGAGAATTGCAGGTCATCCAGGTCTTTATGTCGTTAAGGCATGTTTGGAGTTTGTTTAACTGATTGGGTTCATCTGGCTTCATTGATAAATATAATTGGGTGTCATCTGCGTAACAATGAAAATTTATGGAGTGTTACCTAATAATATTACCTAAAGGAAGCATATATAAGGTGAATAGAATTGGTCCAAGTACAGAACCTTGTGGAACTCCGTGTCTAACTTTTGCCTTCACGGAGGATTCATCATTAACATGTACAAACTGAAATCGGTCTGATAAATAGGACTTAAACCCACTTAATGCAGTTCCTTTAATGCCAATTAAATGTTCCAGTCTCTGCAAAAGGATTTGATGGTCAATTGTGTCGAATGCAGCACTAAGATCTAACAGGACAAGTATAGAGACAAATCCTTTGTCCGATGCAGTTAGGAGGTCATTAGTGACTTTCACCAGTGCTGTCTCTGTGCTATGATGCCTCTAAATCCTGACTGAAAATCCTCAAATAAACTATTGTTATGTAGAAAGTCACATAACTGATTAGAGACTGCTTTGTCAAGGATCTTAGAGAGAAATGGAAGGTTAGATATAGGTCTATAATTGGCTAAAACACCTGAATCAAGAGTAGGCTTCTCAAGAAGAGGTTTAATTACAGCTACTTTAAAGGACTGTGGTACATAACCTGTTACTAAAGACAGATTGATCATATCTAGTAAAGAAGTGCTCACTAAGGGTAGGACTTCCTTAAGCAGCCTAGTTGGGATGGGATCTAAGAGACAGGTTGATGGGTTCTGTTGATAATCTGCTAGATTATTCAGTGCTGTTGGCCAGTTAAATAGAGAGCTGGTACCTGTGGTTATAGGTAAAAGATCCCTCAACGGCCCATATATAGGGTTATCTGCTCCTACATATGGCTCCTCTGTCAATACTGTGGCAACACTTTGCCTCTCATCCTCATCTTTAGAGCCAGAAGCCATGACTACCATATCTCTCTGAGCTAGCTATGTTAAGTCATTCAGTGGGTTGTTCCTGTCTACGGCTGCTCCTCTACCTGGACTCTTAGATGCTTCCAGACACCGACTGATAAAATCAAGTATTACTGAACTCTGTAAACTGCACTAATTTGAACCATTCAACCCCCACACCCATCCCCCTTGAGCAAGAAAAGACTTTAAAACTCACACTCTAATATCTCAAAAACAGTAAAAGATAGAAAAAACATGTAAATTCAAGATTTGTAGGTCAAAGTCTCGTGACTCATTTAAAGTTCAAATGAAGTTTGTATCTAAAACTATGTGGAAGCAGTAAATGTTCAAAAAGGTGTGAGTTTGCTCACACTCTCCATTCAAATATTTGAGTATTTTTCTGTATTCAGCTGCAGTTACTTATTGTCTCTACACACCTGACAGTACACATGTCAATCAAACTTTGACCAGGTCATGTGGGTTAAAAGTCTTTACTTTTCTAAAACTAAACTTGATGAAAATTAGGAAATACATTTCTTTTACAACCAAAGTCATCAAGAGTTTTCAATTTACTAATTGAAATTCAAGTGAATGGGCCCAAAACTTGCATAATTTTGATGACACAGGTGTGAGCGAGACAGACATGTCTCACCCTGCAGAAAACTCTCATCCTCACACCGTTGAGATTTGATGTTTCACCATGACAGAGGAAGTTGCTATAACTTTATTGTAAATGCTCCAGTCTGCATCAAACTTTACATGTTTGATAAGAGTCCCGGCCTGAACACGTCTACATGACAATATTCCATCAGTGATGTAAACTGGCTGAATAGCGCCCCTACAACATATCAGTGAAGCAGCCCCAGCAGCAGGCAAAATAGTGGACAAAGGAAGTGATGTTTATCTCCTTCTTGCACTGTCTGAAAACAGCCGGGTCTGAAGACATCTACATGCCCGCGACAGAAGCCCTTCGATTGCACCGCGGCCTGACATGCGTGGAGGTGCGAGGGCCCGTTCAACGCTGCTTGCAGCTTTAATTTGAATTTAAACCTCACTAGTTTTATTGTATAACTTCAACCAATCCTTCTAAAAGAACTTTGAAACCAAGTATTCACAGCATGGGGTTGTTTTAAACAATGTTCTAAAAATGTAATTATGATTTCTCCAGATTTAAAGGACCATGTAGTCATGTGTATAAAATATAATTATATTATTTTTAGGAACATAATTTATATACAGTATAGACAGATTCAATACAGATCCTCTCACTTATGTTTTAATGCCATGTTTCTTTAACAGATCCTGAACCATGGGCGCCAAAGTTTCAGTGAGGAATGACACTCCTTACACCTGGTACTACTCCACCTCAAGCTCAGGGGTGAGTTTGTTTCTTTGTTCATAATAACAACTTTGTTCATACTTTTGCAGGATTTAGTATGTCATCAGTTTGAAGTAAGGGACTGCTCCTTATATATTTTAAATACACTTTTTCTTTTCAAAATACGTGAAAGTAAAATGGACCAATCATATCTTCCCTCTAAATGGGCGGGCTTTGTTGCTGCTACTTTATGAGAAGTTCTGTTCTGAGAAGTACCTGTGGTACTGTTAATGCTTTTGTTCTTGACTTTTTGTTCTTTTGGTGTTGCTAACTGATATGAGCCAGGTAACCAGCAAACAATTAAATCTAGTAACAGATAAAACGTGTTAGTTCTGGCTGACTGCATCAAGTCAGTGGGTTGTTCCTGTCTACGGTATTACTGTCTATAAGTATTACTGAATTCTGTAAACTGCACTAATTTGAATTTAAACCTCACTAGTTTTATTGTATAACTTCAACCAATCCTTCTAAAAGAACTTTGAAATCAAGTCCAGATTTAAAGAACCATGTATTCATGTATAGGCTTCATCTGTGTCTGGGAAACTGCCCCTGCGAGGCCATAGGCCTTTCTTCACAGTCACAATAAAAGCAGCATAACTTATATACAGTATAGACAGATTCAATATAAATCATTATACAAATAAATTTGGTCATGTATTAACAACTGTTATTTGGCTCCCTAAACCCCATCATGTATGTCTTTGACTTTTTATTCTCTTTGTGTTGCTTACTTATATGAGCCAGGTAACCAGCAAACAATTAAATCTAGTAACAGATAAAACATGTTAGTTCTGGCCGTCTGTTCTGGCTGACTGCATTAGGGCAGTGTATTACAGGTGTTGCCTGCCTGTTTCAAGTCACAAGGTTGGGATATCAGGCATCAAGGACAGTGAATGATTGGTTGGTGTGATTGGTGGTCAAGGGGCGTATGGATTCTGTTTTACTTTTTCAGATTTGTTTATTTTGTTATTCTGATTTTTATATCTTTACCTTTTATTTCATCATTTAGGACCAACACATTCTCATTCCCAGTTCTTCAAATGCAGCTTCTCGGTCAAAAGCCCCTCACATCACATCTCGACACTGCGGAGGTCTTCTAGCATCAGATTAGTCATATTTAGTTATCTGATAGAATTCAGTATAATTCAGATTGTGTCTCACTCTGGATGCAAAAGACCAACAGTTATGTCGGTATTGAGACCCTTACGTGGTTAAATTGACATTTACAACTATTCGAAATTCTGGAAAATAAATATTTACTTGGACTCAGCTTTGTATGGAAGCCCATAGGGGACTTTATTAAAATGAGAATGTAAACTTAAAGATGAAAATGTAATTCCACAATAGCATTATAATTTTCCACATATGTATATTATTGGAGTAAAAATTAAAATTAAAATGCAGTAATCTAATTTTCATTTTCATTTTCACATACTCGTTTAGGTATTCTATGACAATATTAAAATGAAAACGGAAAAGCTTTTTGACATTTAATTTTCGAAGCTGAACCGCGCTGTACAGTGGACGATATTCAAATGTTATTTCAAATTTGAAAATTAAAATGCAGTATTAACAATCTAACCTGATTTTCCATTTATGCAGGTAATATTTGGAGGAGGAAAATTTAGTGAACTTAATTTAGGTCCAAAACATTTTTTTGTCTTTTTTTCGTCATTAGAATAGCGATGGGTTTTTTTCTCCGGGCAGTGACGGACCTGTGCAGCACATGTGGACGCCTTGAGTTGAGTCAGTGAGACCCATTGCAATACAATCAGCCAAAAATGAGAGCGAGTCTATATCATTGTAATTTATGCAAATAAAATGCTTTAAAATCAAATACACAATGAATGCATTATATACGCATTTGTCCTCTCCCTCAATAGTAATGGTCCATTTTCAGAATATGCTCCAGAAAAAATACTGGCGAACTTAATCGCTCAGTCAATCTAGTGCGTGTCGACCTGCAATATAACCAGTGAGCTCAACCGACTGGTACGACTCTGCACATGATAGTGTTGTCTGTCATTTTCTCATAGACTTCTATACAATCAGATTTCTTTTCGGAGCCAGTGGAGTTGCCCCCTGCTGGCCACTAGACAGAATGAGGGTCTGCATTGGCTTCACTTTTCAGATCCAGAACTACCCTCTTGGGCTTGACTTTCATGGTGTTGAGATCATAGACTATGGACATAGCCACCGTGACCTCACCCATTGGTTTCTGAAGAGCGGTTTTGAAGCTCAAAGTGGGCGGCTCTGGTCGTTGCCATCCTGGCATTGCCTGATTGCGCCTGACTCCTAAATGGGCAAAGAGGTGGAGCTGAGGCAGTTGAATGAAGCCACCTAGTGACCTATCACTCAAAGTGGCCATGTCCTCAATTATGCATATATAGACCAAAACCGTATTTTGTACAAGGCTGTAAACATGTTTATTCCTGCTGTAAAGTTGGACATTTTAACATGGGGGTCTATGGGGACTGACTTGCATTTGGAGCCAGCGTCAAACGGCCATCAGAGGAACTGCAGTTTTTGGTACTTCCTTCAGCCCTGGAGGTCGCTGCTTGGTCGAGATGTGACATAAGGGGCTCTTGACCAAGTGGCTGTATTCAACGAGTTGGGAATGAGAATTTGTTGTTACGACATAGATAAAAAAACGTGATTATACAACTTAAGTTTATCATTCAACTGCATCACATTGTTAAAGTGCATGGAATAGCCTACTAGGAAAATGTCAAAGAAATCTCAGCATTAATGAAGAAATCATCAAGTGAGTATTTAAAGTGCATCTGTGTGAGGAACTTTGTGTCAAAATCAAAGGGTGGGGGGGGAATTTCACACCAGTTTGCATTTATATTGTTACAAGTTGGCTCCTGCTTGCAACAAAAGAGGAAACTCACACAAACATCAACTGGGAAGTTTTTATTTGGCCAAACTATAAATTAACATAACTGTCAAGCAAACATGGAAATCAGTTATATCAGGAGTGTGTGGATGAGTGTATCATGTGGTATGTGTAAAATAAGAATCAAAAAAGAAAGGAAAAAAGGCGAGCTGGAGTATCCCCAGGGTGACACATGGGAATAGAGAGAGAACCAGAGCAGGTCTGGCAGCCATCTTATATAGAGGTAAACCAGGCCGTACAAGGTGTGCCACATCTCCTCTGACGACCCTGCTCTTCACTCCTCCTCCAAGCAGCAACACAACCCAGCATAAGTAACAGAAACATAGACCAAACAAAGGGTAACCCCAGGGTCGTCTCAATATTAAAATTCCATTTTCATGTGTCCAGATAAAGGGCTCTAATGGTCCACCTGCAACATTGTGTTGTTACAGGAACAACAGCAAGACCAGGAAATCTTAATACACTGTACTGACAACATTGTATTGTATTGAACTTTTCATTTAAAAATGTACAGTAAACATCTTCAGTGTTCCATATCAATAACACTTAATGTGAGTGTAATTGCTGTTTTCATGTGTGCAGTGATACTACAATTCCACAGCCTGGTTAATCAAAATGATCTTTTTTTTTCTCTTAGGGGTTTCGTAGTGTATACCCTGGCTGTACTGAACAGTATGACGAGAAGCTATCTGTCTGGTGCTACATTTATCTGAGATACGACAGTCATGATTGGAATAGTTTTGGAACTGAATACAATTCTCACAAAGGCAACCCCACGTTTACCATCAGTGAGAGCTGGGACCGCTCAGAGATTGAGTGGCATTGCAGTACAGAGGGGAGTGTTGCAACGTGTCGCAACTATGGTGAGTTGTCACGATTTTTCATTAATGTTAATTACTAGTTTATTTCAGATATAGTTTAAACCATAAAGAAGATGAAAACAAACAAACTATGGTTGGTAGAGATTCTTCCTTGGTGCCGTTGACTGTGGACGGTGTGTTTGTTAGGTCATGTAAATTAGATTTACATGATCTACATTTGTGGACGTGGGTCATAAAGTTGCATTAACAATTTTTTTTAGCATCAACATAGCATGAAATAGCCATGTGCAATCTGAGTGTTGGAATGATCTTCTAAATATGAGCCAGTCAGTCTAGGGCTCGACGATAAAACAATCTCGATACAGGATCGCAAAAAAAAGTTGATTACGATGATAACTTTGAACATTTTTAACTCAATATGGATAGATCTAACAGCCTATCACACAGCAGAAATAAACACGACAACAGCCAGTCAATCTGCATATCAGCGTACACGCTCATTTCCTACAGTAAAGCATTGTTTGAGCTGAAGAAAATGGATGTCCTCTGTAAAACAGGAAAAAATGAACCAAAAGCGATATGATGATACTGCAACACCCTCAGATTAGCCTCTATGTCGTAGTCTGTTCCCGGGTAAACAATGAAGCCAAGCTGGTGAAGAGGGACAAAGTGCAATGCATCTGCTGACAAGGCTACGCTAGTGCTAACATTAGGAGGGCAACAACTGGAGTCCCCCTCACATCTAAAATAACTCTAGCTTAAAAAAGCTGCTATAACTCACTGACACTTCTCTCTAGAAGAGATATTCTGTTTGCAACTGCAGAACGATCATCACACATCATCGTTTTAGCTGCTTTGACTGTGGATTCACAAAGCTAACTGCTAAGCTAGGCTAAGCACAAAGCTAAGTAAACAGAGTAGAGGCTAGTTACCCACCAGCACTAGTGTTTCATAAAGGAAAATAACAAAGATAAATATATATATATATATATATATATATATATATATATATATATATATATATATATATATATATATATATACATACAGTAGGGTCCAAAAGAATGGGAAAGTGGTCATCACCCATTATATGTTGCCTGTTATGGCCAAGTCTCCCTCGTAAAAGAGATTCTTAATCGCAATGGGGCTCTCTTGGTTAAATAAAGGTTACATTTTAAAAAATCCTCTGATGGAACAAATACAAAATAAAAACTTAACACATTTATCTTTTCAACAGGAAGGGAGGAGGAAGTCCAGCGGATGGAGGAGAGAAGACGACAGGAGCGTCTGGAACGGGAGCGAAGGATTCAAGAGGAGATAGACAGAGAGAGTGAGATCTCCAGAGAGAAACTGTCTCGATCGAGGGAGAAGCTTCGTCAGAAACAGAGCTTCAAAGGTCAGGTGCACCATCATGAGCGCACACAAGCTCTCCACCAGCAAATAGAGGACGATGCAGCTGCAATCGAGAGGAATGAGGTATGGCATTAATGGGCTACTTTCAAAATCAGTGTCTATATCAGGGGTCAGGAACCTTTTTACCCAAAGAATCAAACATTTATTTTACAAATTGAAACATTTTTCAAAAGAGCCACAGCTGGTTGGGCATTGCTAAAAACACAGTTGTCCATGTTTCACTGCGGGTTGTCATGGGTAACCACTTCTCGGTCAACACAGTGTTTGCCTCTACATGCTTAACTTGGTAAGGCCTGTTAATAGCTGAAACGAGGCACATGGCTGCAGATGTGCAAGCTAGGCTTTGACCTCTGAGATCGCCGTTCCTCATGTAAACAAACATGCTAAATTAGCAGATAAGGGAAAAAAATATCCAAAGTTGATTTTTAAATATATTTGAAATGTTTGATTTTTTTGCTGAAATTTTTGTGTCCTTGCACAGGTAGCTCAGCTGCATACAGTTTTTGCAGGTGCCAATAACGTTCTCTACTGCTATACTGTGGTGATTATTGATTCTACAATTTCAAATTTCCAGTTGTATCAATTAGTCACGCTGGGTGGAGGAATGAAAGCTTGATTCTTTACATGCCATTGTGTTTACCTTGAGTTAATGAAGTTCAGAGGCTCCTGTATTCACAGGTTTTTCTCGTTTGAATAGTTTTCTGTGCAATGTAGTTGGAAAGCAAACTGTGCATTCTGCAGTAAGAACTGTACGCTCCTCCTCTGTTCCAACACTAGGTAGGTCCTGTTTCGTTATATCTAACTGGGAGGGCTCTGTGGATTCTGTTTTCATAGATAATTTAATGGAATCACATGAAATTAGAATTTCAATTTCAAGGGAATTGTGAGTTTCCCCACTTTATTTCAACACGTTACCAAACAAATTGTTTTACATGCAGATGTATTACAACTATTTTGAGAAGAGGCACAACAGTGATATACTTAAATAATTACACCTATGGGCATGTATATCACTTGCTGATTTTGTATATGTAAGCAAACCTATGACATGTCAAACTGACCACAACTGCGAACTTTCAAACCATCAAAAAAAAAAAGGAAAGAAAATGAATTAGTCAGCCAAGTTTAGTTTAGTCAATGACATTTATGAATCAGATTGTCAATTATTCTGTAAACCCCACCAACAGACCATTTTCCATTAATGCTGAGAGTTTAATTATCATTTTTGTTTGCAGGTTATTCCATGCATTTAATCTATGTGTCGATCTGTAAAAATTAAATACAGTATATTCTAAACTTTGATAAACCAGATTTAATAGTGTGTAAATATGTAAAAATATGAATCACAGAGAAATAAATAATAAAAAAAAACCTAGAGGAAAATGCCTGTCGCCTAGCCGTATGGATTGATATCTAAAAGAGGCTACGAAGACATACACCCAAATTGGTTTTAACAAAGTGATTGTTAGATATGTTAGATTGAGTCTTTGCAAGAAGCAAAATGCTCCCTTCATTATGGATATATTGCTGACCCTGACCGATACAGCCGAAATAAATAATGCTTATCTTTTACCCATCTCATTATTTTGATTCTGTTGATTTCTACTTCCTCAGGTGTTTAACATAACACACACCGTGAATTTAAAAAACAGCTTTCTTAAGAAGATATTTGGGTAACACATTATTGGTGTGATCCCTTGCAGGTGATTTGTGAGCTATCTACATTTATAGATAAGTTGTAAGCTATAAACAGACTATCCATAACCCAGATGAAATAAACTCTGTTGATAATCTGTTATTTGAAGTGTCTAAGTTCACATCTGTAGACATTATCCTACAAAGTTACTAAACTCATAAATCCTTACCCCAGCCCTGAACCTAACCTTACCATTACCCTGAACCTAAAGTATGTTGATCTACTGAATTCAGTTGTCTTTCACTTCATTTGGAGTGTCCAAATTCATATCAATAGATGTTAAATAAATACATGCACAAGAGTCAACTGATATTAGTTACTGAGGTGTTATTTTTATGTTTCTGATGGGCAGGGGGGGGGAATAACAACAATCATAACAATAACAATAACAGCAGCAATAGACACCAACAAGACTGTGGAGGCTCGGCCTGCATTGCAGGATTTCCTGTGAGATGAGAAAGCACAAAGAACTCCGGGGAAGAAGCAAAGTTAGTAACATGCATTGATGTTACATGAATCCATACGGATGGAGGGGAGGAGGAGGAGAGAGGAGCTCAGTGCATTATGGGAATCAAGTCTAGGCCTATAGCAGCATAACTAAGGGCTGATCCAAGGCGAGCCAGGTCGGCTCTAACTATAAGCTTTATCAAAAAGGAAAGTCTTAAGCCTACTCTTAAACATAGAGAGGGTGTCTGCACCCCGGACCGAATCTGGAAGATGGTTCCACAGGAGAGGAGCCTGATAGCTGAAGGCTCTGCCTCCCATTCTACTTTTAAAGACTGTAGGGACCACCAGTAAGCTGCATACTGGGAGCGCAGTGTTCTAGTGGGATAATACGGTACTATGAGCTCTTCAAGATATGATGGTGCCTGACCATTAAGGGCTTTGTAAGTTAGGAGAATTTAAATTCTATTCTAGATTTTACAGGAAGCCAATGTAGTGAAGCAAAAATGGGAGAAATGTGGTCTCTTTTTCTAGCTTTAGTCAGAACACGTGTAGCTGCATTCTGGACCAGCTGGAGAGTCTTTAGAGACTTGTTAGGGCAGCCTGATAATACGGAATTGCAATAATCCAGCCAAGAAGTAACAAATGTGTGGACTAGTTTTTCTGCATCTTTTAGGGACAGGATGTGCCTGGTTTTTGCAATGTTTACGTAAGTGAAAAAAGGCAG
Organism: Thunnus thynnus; assembly: GCF_963924715.1. Lineage (NCBI taxonomy): Eukaryota > Metazoa > Chordata > Actinopteri > Scombriformes > Scombridae > Thunnus > Thunnus thynnus. Next base: position 35,311,914 of record NC_089522.1, read on the forward strand.
TCTTTGAGATTTGATTTATGTGGGAGTTAAAGGACATATCCTGATCAAAGATAACTCCCAGATTCCTTACGGTGGTGCTGGAGGCCAGGGTAATGCCATCCAGAGTAGCTTTATCATTAGATAATGTGTTTCTAAGGTGTTTAGGGCCAAGCACAATAACTTCAGTTTTATCTGAGTTTAGTAGCAGAAAATTGCAGGTCATCCAGGTCTTTATGTCGTTAAGGCATGTTTGGAGTTTGTTTAACTGATTGGTTTCGCCAGGCTTCATTGATAAATATAATTGGGTATCATCTGCATAACAATGAAAATGTATAGTGTTTCCTAATAATATTACCTAAAGGAAGCATGTATAAGGTGAATAGTATTGGTCCAAGCACAGAACCTTGTGGAAGAGGATAGTATGTTGATTCTTTGTAAGTCATCTACAAGGGACCACTCATAATGAAGTTTGACCAATATTTGGCCTTTGTTGTTCTGCAATTAGCCTACAGCTGTCGATCAAAAAAGAGAGGCACTTGTGAGAGCAGCAAAAGCTTACTTTTTAAAATACTTTTCATGATTTTTGTATAATTACTATGAATTAATCAATTACATTGATACTTTAAATTGCAACTTCATTTTTTATTGTATTTTATTGCATTAATTTAAAGGGACTTTGATAGCAGTGGCACTCGCATCACATCAAGAGTTTCCCAGGCAACGACACAGAGGTTGACTCATGTTTTGGAACACAGAGGCTCCCAAACGCATATGATTATTGACTTATGAATGAATGGATATTTGGCATTATTTTTGGCATTCAAAAAAAGATTTTTTGGCCTGGTGGGGGTTCTCGTTGGCCCTGTGGTCCACCGGGCCTGTATAATTATAGGGGAAACACTGATCTACAAGGGAACATATAAAAAATAAAGTTTGACTGATATTTGGCCTTTGTTATTCTTCAATTAGCCTACAGCTGTCAATCAAAAAAGAGAGGCACTTGTGAGAACAAAAGTTTACTTTTTAAAAATACTTTTTATGATTTTGTACAGTTACTATGAATTAATCAATTACACTGATACTTCTAAATTGCAGCATCCTTTTTTTAGTGTATTTCCAGTCAACTTTGGAATATTTGAGTGCAATAAAAATAAAATCCAGGAGTGAAACAAATCGTAGGTTCCTGACCCTTGGTCTATACAACTGAAGAAAATCCTGCAAATATAGCATTAGAAAACCTTACAATATGAAATATTAGTGCATATTTTTAATTCAGGTGCATTCACTCTTCTGTATTCTTTCTTTTTTGTTAATGTCCCATGTAGCTTGCAGACGTAGAGCAGAAATTCAAAGAACTTCTGTCAAAATATGAAATCACAGAGAGTGAAGAATTGCAGGACTGCGGGCTTGAGGACAGGATTAAAACACTTCATAATGAACTGACGCTCCAATATTGCAGAGAAAACAAGCTTCCAGTGTGGTCTCAGTTTACGTTTGACCATGCTGTGGGATATGAGGAACTTTCTCTGACTGAGAAACTCACCATTCTTGAGGCAGTTCTGAAGTTAACTCTTCAGGGCACCACTGAGACTGAAGATGAAAGTGATCATTTACTTCACTGGGATAAGAAGTATGAATTCCTTTTCTGTTTGGCTGAGGAACTTTATGTTGCAAATCCAACTCAGGCTGAGCCGATTTTCTTGAGAATTCTTGATGCAGTTTCAGAGCTTTTACCAAAAAGCAGGGAGACTCTGGGTCAAATACTGTTCAATAACATCTGGACACCAACAGAAATAATGCTCTTCATTCGCAAAGCTTCATCGATAGACCACAATCAGATTCCCCAAGTCCTCCACATGGTACAGACCTACAGGCTAAGCTGCCTCCTCACTCTCTCTGCTCTGAAGAAGCAAAAGCCACTAATGTTTCTACAACAAAAAGTAAGAGAAGACAAGGACAAAGATACTGACACCATTTTGAGGGAACTCTCTGAATCCCAGTGCCCAGAGAATATTCTGACAGTGATCGAGGATGTTCTCAGACACATGGAAACAGAACTTCCAAAATATTGGAAAGTGGATCTTACTGAGAAGAATATAGAGGATCTCAAGATGAAGATTAAATCTCTTGATTTTGCAAACCCAGATATCAATACTCTGAAGGAAGTGTTGATTGGAATGTCTGTAGCCGTGCAAGACAGCACAACATTCAAGATGCAAGATGGAACCGAGATTCCAGGCTATTTTCCAAGACAGACTCAGCTGGCATCATTACTTTTGCTCCTACTGTCACAGCTAACTGAAAATAAAGGCTGTCTCCTTGAGATTGGCACAGGTGAAGGGAAATCCACGATCTTGGCAATGTTTGCTGCAATCCAGGCTATTCGTGGAATAAAGGTGGACATTGCGACAAGCTCTCCAGTTCTTGCACGACGGGACCAGGAGGAGTGGAAGGAATTTTTTGAAAAGTTTGGTGTCACATCATCTGTAGTACCCCCACCCCTCTCCAAACAATCTTCCCCTGTGGAACCAGATAAGTTGTTAGAAGAGGCATACAAACAACAAGTTGTGTATGGCACTGTTGGTGCTTTTGCAGCAGACACATTAAAAGAAGAGTTTGAGAGGAGAACTACCCGTGGAACAAGAGGATTTGAACTAGTGATAGTGGATGAAGTGGACTACATGACCTTGGATAATGGAGTTCAAGTGACATTCCTGTCTCATGAAGCCAGCAGTTTGAGGCATATGGATCAAATTCTTGCCAACATTTGGACAATGACATCTACTTGTCAACCAATTGAAATGCTAGATACAGGTGAGATAAAATGGGCAACAAGGATCCAACATTTCCATAAAGCAGCAACATCTGCTGTTATGGGATCAGAAAGATCTGACAGCTTCTCAGCCTTTGACATTTTGCTGCCAGGTGTAGATTTGGGGTTCTATTCATCAGAAGATATTGAGATGTTGAGGCAAGCTATGAGTAAGACAGAAACAGAAAATACAGGTGATGACTACCAGGATGACGGCTGGAGAGCGATTGAACAAGTCATAAAGAAAATAGGAGTCTCACAACAGTATGATCTGCTGCGTATATTTCAGGAAGTAATGGAGAACAGTGTGGCTTTTGAGTGCTATTCGGCAGAGAACAAGAAAGCCAAACGTTACGGGACTGAGGAAAGACATGCTGACTCAGAAGTCAGCATGTTACTCCTTGAAAATGGCCAAGCATGTGAAATCATGTCAGAAAAATCTCTCATTGAAGCAACTGTGAGTGCAGTAAAGTCCTGTATTAAGTACTCAGATGAATATTCTGATTCTGATAAACATGACAACTTCATCATTATCCCTCACTTCTTGAGGAAATATGTTGACAATCAGTTGCCAGTGTTTGTTGAGAATGCCTTGAGGGCCATTGAGATGACTCAGGGCAGAGAGTACATGATCGACATTTCACGAGCTGCTGCCAAAGTATCTGCCAGTGATCCTGACCAGCATCAGTATGATGCCATAATTCCAGTGGACTTCAAAGCAAGTGGGGTGTTGGAGAAAAACAAGAAGTGGGGTAATGGACTCCAGCAGTTTTTGGAGATGAAACATCAGCTTGCAATTTCACCTTTGTCCAGTGTGACCAACTACATGTCTAACTTCCATTACTTTAAACGGTACATCCATGAATATGGCATATTTGGTGTTTCTGGCACATTAGGGGGTGATGCAGAGAGAGACTTTCTGGAAAGGCATTATGGAACAAAGAGCTATACTATTCCAGCTCATCGCCATAAAAAAGTGGTTGAGTTGCCAGCCCTGCAGGTGAATGGGGGCAATGACCAATGGATCCAGACTGTTTGTGATGCTACCTGGAAAGCAGCAAGTAGAGGCCAAGTTGTCCTGGTGATATGTGAAGATGTCAAGACAGCAAATGAGCTACATGTGAAAATGCAAGACGAAGAGAGATTTAAGCCACACCAGATCACAATGTACACAATTAGTGAGAGACACAACATTGAGAGAGATAAATTTAGTGGAGGGAGGATTATCATTGCAACAAACCTTGGAGGGAGAGGAACAAACATCAAGGTCGAGAAAAAAGTAAATGAATGTGGTGGCCTCTTTGTGATTCTCACACACTTCCCACGCAATCGAAGAGTGGAGAAACAAATCTTTGGTCGCACTGCTCGGAAAGGAAACCCCGGCATGGTCCAGATGGTTCTGAACCAGGATCATCTTGCACCAGCTTACCAAGGTCAGTCTGTTGAGATAATGCGACAGCTCAGAGAAGAGTATGAAGTGAAGCGTATAAGTGAAATGGAAAGTGATGAGCTGGTAGAAATAGACTTGAAGGAAAAACTTTTTTCCACGTTTTGTGAATCCCTTATGGACTACGACCAGAAGTACACACAGGAAGAAAGAAAAGATCTTTCACGATTGAAGCCTAGAGATATACCTGATCATCTCAGAGACTATCAGGCTAAGTTTGATTACCAGCCAGCCCTGAATGCTTTGAAAGAAGCATGGGCATTGTGGCTGACTCTTCATGAGGAGCATATCAACAGACATGATGACATCCATGACCTTCAGGCAGACCTCATCAAGACAATGAATGAAACTAAGGGAAATCTCTTGCAAGGGGAAAGTGACAATTTCTATGATCACATTAAGCAGGCCATTCTCAGGACTGACCTACACTGCAGAAACAAATCCAAATGTGACTATGGAGCTAAATCCTATTGGCAGAGGGCAGCAACCTCTGACCCACTGTACAAAGCTGTGGCACTCTATAACCAGGCATACATCACCATCAACCTGGCCAAGGATGACTATATAGTAGAGGCAAGGGAACTGTTGGAGCAGGCTAAAAAGTCTGTCGATGTTTATATCTCAGAAACATCAAACACAATGGTTTCCTGTCAGATGTCTGTTAATGACAACCTGAAACCACACAGCAACAACTTTCAGAGTCAAATGGAGGCCAGAATGAACATCTTCAAGTCGTGGAAGACATACATTGATAATGCATTGAAGAAACTTGTGGAGCTGGAAAAAGACAACAGTGATGCAATAACACAGGACTGTTCAGTCTACAAGTTGTTGGAGGAAAAAGATTTCATCATCACAAATGAGCTAATGGCACTCTATGAGCTTGGCCTTGCTGTTGTTTTTGAGGTGAAAAAGAAACCAAAGTTTTGTTTTGATGCTCTCATTTGCTTCTTCATCGGAGCAATGCAGGTGTTGGCTGGGGTTCTTGTTTGTGCCTTTTCATTTGGCACTGCAAGCCAGTTTGGACTTGGCCTGATAGGTGAGGGAGTATCAGACATGATCAATGGAATAGTGGGCATGGTAACAGGTACATTTAGCTGGGCAGAATGGGCAATAAACAAAAGTATCAGCATTGGTATTTCTTTGCTTACTGCTGGATTCGGTGCCGTCAAGAATGTTGTCACTTCAGTGTGCAATGTAACAAAAGCCCTGCTTAATGGTACTAAGTCCTTCTCATCTGTTGCCAGTGGTTTCATCAAGTCAGGAAAACATGTGTTTTCATCTATCAAAGGAACTGCTCAGTCTGCCATCTCCTCTGTTGGTAAACAAACCTTTGGAAGTGCAATGAAAAAGATGACAACTTCAACAGTTGTAAAGCAGAACTTCAAATATGCTGCCAAGTACGCTGCACAGGAGATAGGGAAGCAAGCTGTGGACACTGGTTTGAACTATGCAGTTGATGGCCTGAAGGAGGCCTTTAAAAAGATATTGGAATCAGCTTTTAAGGATGTTGTTACTTCAGCAGTGAAGCAGAACCGTGACTTGGATAAAGCTATCACTGAGTTCATCAGCTCACATGTCCCAAAAGCAGCCATGCAGAAAGATAACTTTAAGATTGGCAAATTGGATGAGGAAGAAATGACTAAAACAATTGCTGTATTAACTGAAGAAGTAATTCCTAACCTCATGAGGGACTGCACAACAGTACATGAAGTTATCAATAGACTCACTGAGGTGTGCAATGGAGCAACAGACATTATGAACAAAGGAAAACTTTCTGGTATTTTTAAGGCTGCCGAGTTAGCTTTGAAAGTTGCAGATCACACTACCCGTTTCATTGAAATACTGAATTCTGTTCCTACAAAAAGGGTCATTGATGAAACTTTTGTTCCTACTTTACTGAGTGAAATTGAGGAGCTTCAGCAAGATGCGGTGAAATATGACCAAGATGGACGACACAATTTACAAGATGTGAAACGTCTTAAGGGCAAAATTCTGAGCACCCTTGCAGACAGTGTGTCCCAATCATTTATCGAGGCTTGCTTTGGACATATGACTTCCCTTTTGACAAAGCCATTGAAGAGCAAGTTTAACAAAGCTACTGGTAAAGCTGTTGATAAGATTATGGGCAGACATAAAACTCAAAGTTTTTTTGATGACCAGAGACAAAAGCACAACATGAGATCAGCCAGTCGCAACACTAAGAAGTCGCTTACAGAGAAGGAACAGATGGATTTAATGGATTACATGGAACACATAAGCAATGTAGCCACAGCTTTTGACATTATCGTGCTCATAAAAAGTGGCTTACTCAACGGTAGAGGGATTCACCTCACTGTCATTGATGAGCATGGAAACAGACTCTCAGAGGAACGTTACAAAGGAACAGACGAGTCTGCTGGCAACATCACACTACAGCTGACAAAACAAGCAAAAGACCTGCAGCCACCAGAGTAAGTTCACTGAGAAAATCCCACTGATAATTCCAATTTAGTTATATGCAGATTAAGTAGTACAAAAACATTATTATATAATATTGTGATATTTGTGGATTAAAAGGTTTACATTCAGATATTTCATTTGTTCTTTCTCAGGAAAAGCAGTTCACAGCAGTTTTACAGCGGCCGTTTTGACATTGTTCAAGATGATGGTACAGTGGTCAATGTGAACTCAGAGCACCAGAATTGTCTCTATCATGCAATCGCACAAGCAACTGGAAGTGATCGAAGCGATCTTAAAGGAGCTGCTGTGAAGCTTCGTGAGAAAGTGAAAAATGAAGTGAGTATCCATCTTAGAGGTTGATAATATTTTATGTAAAGTGAGTGTAACAGCACAGGGGGAAGAGTGCTGTGAGTGTATCAGGGGGCATGGACAGAGTCAGATCTCCTGTAGAGATACTTTACTGCAGGAGTAGTGTAAATAGAAATTTAGCTGCTTTGATCAACATTCATTGTAAATCGTCAATCTTAAAAATAACATTATGACTTAAAAATTGAAGTTTCAAACATCTATAGATACTACAGAGCTTCTCCTTCCAGCTGCAATTTAAAGCAGCTTATTTTAAAGCCTGTTTGTAGTCACCTACTCTATAATTGTTGTAGCCATATAGTGCTGGAGTTGAAGTTAAAGGTCAATCTGAGGCTAGCAAGGGCAGAACATCTACATAACAGCTTTACCTATCTGTTACACCTGACAATTTGAAAGTAGTTGCAGTCAATAATAAATAAGCTCACAGAAATCCCACAGATGAGTAATATGATAATGTATCATCTTAGTTCTGGTAACTGATCAATACTCACTAGTCCTGCTGACTAGAGATTCCTGGGGACTAATCAACTTCCTCAATTTTCAAACTTTAGCCTTTCCACTAATCTATAGTCTGGTTATATAGTAGACACTGACTTCATATATTCATGTTGGTGCTGTTTTTATTGAGATCTGGGGACTGAGCTTCTTAGCTTGATCTTAACTAATGAAAATGTTGACTTAAATAGAAGAACAGTCCCATCATGCCAGTGTCTCTTGCTTAGATTGTTTCCTGTTTACTGATTAGATATTGCGGCAGATAAAGCATGATGGGATATTAGTCAGAGAGCAACACCACTGTGACTTTAAGGTTAAATTCTGTAAATGTGTGCATGTGAGCAAATCACCATATTGAGACACTTTTTGATCAGGTTCAGGAAAACTTTGCTTCGTACACACCGATTCTTAAGCTTCAGAGAGGCTATGACTACTCCCACAAAAACCCTGGAAAATACACCATCACCGGAGGAGCGAAGCCAGGAGGAGCCAGCCATTCTGAACTTCTTACCGAAGAGGAATATTTGAAGAGTACCAGCTTCATTGAAACTGATGAATGTGATATTATCAGAAGCTATAAGCTTGCATCTGTTGAAAAATACAAACGGTGAGTCACTTTAATAATCCCTCAAGAGAGACGCCAGAATACACTCAAACCTTTGTGTTCTGAACTGGTCACATAATATAAATGTAATAAAAAATTGTGTTTGATTTGTCAAAGTGTACTGATATTCAGTTATTTGATGTCCATGAAGTTAAGTTTCAATAAGGTCATAATATATAAGGGCCATGGATGAAACAGTAATGTATTTTTGTTTTCCAGGTTGATAGATGCTCGACAATCCAAGAACAACAGTGGAACCGTGAATGCAGACCACGTTCCCTCCAAGGATTCCATTCGCAAAGCTTGGGAGAGGACAAAAGACAAACCTGAGCTACAGGAGCAGCTCAAAAACAGTAATCCAAAACTCTATGAAATGATAGAGAGCATAAAGGATGACAATGATGGGCGGAATCTTATTGCCATGGAGGTGTTGGCCAAAGATCACAAACGTGCTCTGACCATGGGTGCAAGCCACCAAGCCATGAAGTGCCGGTAAATATTAGATTTTCCTCTGAAAGTTCAACCAGATGAATCCAGTGATCTCGTACTTGACCTGTAGATGGTGTTCTTGTGTTCCTCTTACCTCACAGGGAGCTGCTAGCAGAAAGTCTTGTCAGTGGAGATGTGGAGACAATGCTGAAACAGTCTATGATTGTGGCTCACCCTCTGACCTCACAGGAACTTATGGCTGATTTAGGTAAGACCTAGCTGGCGTGGTTTATGTATGTTGACAAATTAACACACAAAGTCTTTAGTGAAGAGGACAAAATATAATCTTTTATCGAATTAAGGGACTCATTACTTTCATACATGCTGCCTTTTAAGTTACTGATTTGGAAATTGATAATCATACTATCATTATGTTATGCTGTTATAAGCTATACAATGAAGTAAAGAGGCACTAAACTAATAAAACAGGAGACTACACTTAATAACAGAGTGCACTTGGGATGCACAACCATAACCATGCAATATTTAAACACTTTCCTGCTGTTCATTGCACCCATCATTCTGCTTCCAGGTGAAAACAGAATACCACCTCATAATGAGATGTCAAAGGAAGGCATCAGGGGCTACTACAAGGCAGGATACACCAATCTTGTGACAGTGTACAGCCGGCAGGGACTCATCGATCAGAATCAGAAAGATCAGCTGATGGAGTGGCTGAATCAAGACAAACATGAAGATAAAAGCACTCCTGAGTACCTGAGTATCAGGGATTCCTTAAAGTAACTGTTAAACCAATGGAAAAATAGAAAAAGAGAGAATGATGGTAGATGCTAACTGATTATTATGATAGTAATGTATTTGGACTCATATTCTGGTTGTGGTTATGTGTTAGCGAACACCGAGTCTTAGTACTTTGACAGCTTCCTGTGCCTCACCATATATGGCTATAAGTGACAGGAAGAAGATGGAGGCAATGTGGGATAAGGGAAATGGTGGTAAAATATAATTCTTTGACCACCTTTTGTTTTTTTGGTGGTGGGTTTTTCAACTTTTGTTTTTGTTTCATTTGGAGCAGAATTTAGGTTGTCATCATAGATAAAGTATTTTACATTTAATGAGCAGCAAAGTGTCTTTGAATACATCAGAGTGAGTCAAAAGTCACCATCGCTGTACGTCGGCCACGGCTTTATCAATAGCAGAGACTGTCTTTGATGCATTAACGATTCCAAATGCTGCTGTAATATCATTATAGCTTCTTTTTTATTTGAGAAATAGGTTTATCTCTTAAAATATAAACAACAACAACTCACATACTTACACTCACACACTCACACATATACTCACACACAAGCACACACACGCATACTCACTAAAACACACACTATCTCTCTCTCACACTCACACACACAATCATGAGTAAACCAGGTACTTATTGGTAAGTTAGGAAATGTTCACACATTTCGTATTTTTGAGTAGAAAAAGAAGTATCTAGTTTTCATTGATATTATGCTGTTATGCAAACGTCTTAAGCAAATGCTGCACACTCACATACTCACACACAAGCACATACATGCATGTTGTATTTTCTTGATTTTATCTGTATATTCGATAGTATCTACATATTCTATATATTCCAGTTTTTAAACTGTTTTTATTTTATTTTATTATTATTATTAGGACTCAGTGGGTTTTATCTTCTATCTTATGTTGTGCATTCTGTTTATCCTATTTTCACTTTATTTCATCTTATTTTTATTATAATCAAATGGGTTTCATTTTCCATCTTATTTTTAAATGTTTTTATGTCTTTTTTCATGTGAAGCATTTGGATTTTGGAATTTTTCTTTACTTTCCCAAAGGAACGTCTGTCCAAGTACACTCTGATTAACTTGATTAACACAGTAGGTGTTGTAATTTACATAATTAATGTTACTATAACTCCACCAGTTTATCATTCTGTCCCTTTTTTAATTTACATAAACCAACATCTTCTGGTGCCACCGTATCTCTGGTGTTCTTTAAGATACCATGCTGAGGAGTGATGTGATTGATCTACTCATGAGGTGTTGAGCCCTGAGCGGTCTATAAATATTCAGGCCTGATCAATACTTGTTGGATTTTCTTTGCAACTGTTTATGAATCTTTGTGAAATTAATTTGACATCTATTATTCTGGAAATCATACTTTTTGTGTCTCTTTGATTATGCATTTTTCCTAAACTATGTCCTGCAGATATAATTAAACCAACTATACTAATCATTGTTTCACCACTCAAAGCTCCTGCTATCCAGGCGCGAAAGACTCTTGTTGGATGGATTTCTCAGAATAAATTCTGGCAAGATCATGTTGTTGTCCTGTGACTATTTGAAACACCTAAAATGTCTTACAACATCATACACACCAACATCTACACAGGCAATAAGAATTCTGAAAGCAAACTGGATCATTAGTGTATCTGAACTGGAGCATCCTCCCATCAAATCCATCTGGATACATGGCTGGTTAATTTAAAGAGGAATGACTGCCAAGCAAAACAACACTGAGCAGAGATGTTAAGTAACAAACATACTCAAAATCATTGAAATGAAGTGAAGTTGTGACTCAGAAGAAAGCAGACTTTTAAAGCAGAAAAGTCTGCAGAAAGCAGAGTTAAATATATATGAACAACATAACGACTGATACAAGCTCAAACATGTTCCATCCAGTTTTTGCCACTCTTGAGTTAATTTCAGCCTTTTTCTGGAACACTTTCCCATCAGACTGAGTTCTCCAGTGGAGGATGTTAAGCTCATGTTTTTGTCCGTCCTTCCTAATCTATGAAATTTAAATGAATGAAATAAAGAGATCAAATACCAGCAAGAGCAGAGAGACAGTGGTCAAGAAGCAGTGAGTGTAATAAAGGTCCTGTCAGTCATTTGCTGGAAGTTCGACTTGCAGGTCATATGATCCACAAAACTGGACGTGAAGGATTATATTTGTTGTCTGGAGCAACAGAAAACCTTTTTCCAGGTAAATCTAGATGTTTATATTTACGTTACATCGTTTAGCAGATGCTCTTACCCAGAGAGACTTACTGAAGGCCAACTGCAGGAAGAATCCCTCAGGACCATCTTGGGCTTAGGTGCCTTGCTCAGCAGCACATTGATAGCAGCTCAAACTCTCAAACTATAATAATAATAATAATAATAATAATAATAATAATAATAATAATAATAATAATAATTTTTATTTATGGAGCACTTTTCAAGCAATAAGCATAAAGTGCTTTTCAAGGGAGAGAAAATTCAAAATAGAACAACATTAGGGACAATTGCAAGAGGTAAAATAATGAAACACAAACAAACATATACACATATATGCATTTATCTACACAAGTTAAAGATAAAAACTCTCATGACCATAGAAATGTGTTCTATCAGCTGTTAGGAAAAGTCATTCTATAATTAAAGCTGCAAGCAGCGTTGGTCGGGACCTCGCACTCTGGCCCGTCGGAATCAGATCATTTTGCCTTTTAAAAATGAGGGATATTTCTTATAAGTGTGGTGTGCTTTTATTTTGAAAGTTTGATTGAAAGGTGTACTGTCAGGTGTGTAGAGACAATAAGTAACTGCAGCTGGACACAGAAAAATACTCATATATTTGAATGGAGAGTGTGAGCAAACCCACACCTTTTTGAACATTTACTGCTTCCACATAGTTTTAGATACAAATTTCATTTGAACTTTAAATGAGTCACAAGACTTTGACCTACAAATCTTGAATTTACATGTTTTTTCTATCTTTTATTGTTTTTGAGATATTAGAGTGTGAGTTTTAAAGTCTTTTCTTGCTCCTCCTGTGATTTTATAATGAGTGTGTATTGCGGAATGTTTCACAGCACTGAGGGAGTGACATCACCAGGAGCAGTTGGAGAGGAGGATTTTAGAGTACGCTTCTTGTGAAATGTCCTCATAAATCCCATGACTTTGGCCAAAGCTTACATTAAAAATCATATTTTAGTAGGAAATTTCGTTGCAATTCCATTCATACAGGTTTGAAAGTGGTCATACTTATAATTTAGACATCAGAAGCCTCTGTTTGACAAAAAGTTCATGCCCATAGATATCCTCCCCATTGGTTTACATTGTAAGAGGTGATGTGGCACTGCAACTTTCAGGGCTTATAAAATCCAAACTGTTGAAGTTATTACAAAGTTTTTAACAACTTTTTTTCAGCATAGTGTCATAAGTCATGTATTAAACTTTGAAGCCGATACCATTAAAACCCTCAGAGGAGATAGCATTTGTTCAAAATTGGAGCAAAGTCTTACTTTGAAAATCTGATTGCGGACTTCCTGTTGGATTTAGGTCAGGGGTGTCAGCGAATGATTTGTAGGTCTTGATGAGACAAATAATTGAGTTTTGGTTTGATCTCTCTACGACATTCCTATGGGCCGTGGCGGCCATTTTAGTTACATAGGTGGTGCTAGAGAGCACATTTTGGCACTTTAGGGGTTAATTTTTACATTTTATCAAATATTTCACCAGACCTGATGTGTGTGCCAAATTTGGTGAGTTTTTGAGAATGTTTAGGGGGTCAAATTTAGGGTTTAAGTGGCGTAATAATAAAGAAACAAACAAACACACGAAAAACAATAGGGCCCTCACCCTTAGGTGAAGACTACTGTTTTACAGTAGTCCTCTGCCTTTTGGGCTCAGTCCCTAAAAATATGTTTTAAGATGAGATTTAAAGGCAGTGACAGAGTCAGCTGATCTGATGCAAAGGAACCAGTACTGCAAAAGCTCAATGTTTGTTTTAAACCTGGACTCTGGAATAGTCAGAGACTATCAGAGTCAGACCTGAGGGGGCTGTATGGACAGTACAGTGTGAGGAGCTTAGTTATAAACTCTGGTGCCAGATCATTCAGAGCCTTGTATGTGATTAATAGCACTTTAAAATGGATTCGAAGATACTGGAAGCCAGTGCAGTCAAGCTAAGATTGGTGTGATGTGAGAGAATACTCCAGTACTCAGTAATCAATAGCCAGTAGTCAATATTCCCACTGCTGAATTTTGAACAATTTGGAGCTGCTCCATAGTTTGACTGGTCAGGCAGGTAAACAAGACATTACAGTAATCAAGGTGGGAGGATATAAGAGATGTATAATTCTTTCTGTATTACTGAAGGACAGAGCTGATCTAATTCTGGAAATATTTCTCAGTTGATAAAAACACAACTGGACTAATTTCTTTACATGTTGCTCCAGGCTCAAGTTACTGTCCAGGATAACACTCAGAATTTTTGTAGCTGACTTTATGTTGAGAGTGAGGAGGCAGAGGAGAGGCTGTGTTTGTTCTGAGACATGTTCAGGGCCGATGATGAGAACTTCTGTCTTGTCAGAGTTAAATTTGAAGAAGTTCTGGGACATCCAGCTTTTTATGTCATGTAGACAAATATGTAATGAGGCTAATTTACTGGTCTCAGAAGGTTTAAATGACAGGTACAGCTGTGTATCATCTGCGTAGCTATGGAGGGAGATGTTGTGATGACGGATCATCTGTCCCAGGAGTAACATGTAAACAGAACAGGTCCCAAGAGTGATCCTTGTGGTATTCCATGTTTAGACTGAACAGTTTGTGAGATAAATTCCCCAACAGTAACAAAAATTTCCTGTTGGTACGAGAAAAACCAGTCCAGAATGGTTCCAGTAATATCCGCCCACTGTTTTACTCTGTCCATAAGGACAGAATGGTCGATGGTATCAAATGCTGCACTGAGGTCAAGCAGTAGTAACACAGAACATGCACCAGAGTCTGCAGCCATCAGTAGATCTTTGTGACTCTAAGGAGGGCAGTTTCTGCATGTTAGTTTGAAACTGGCAGGTAGTTTTTAGGTCTGAGGGGTTTTAAACCTTGTCCCTTCAGCAGCGGTTGAACACAAGAGGTTTTAAAAATATCTGGGACAACTCCAGAGGTCAGAGAGCTATTGATGATGGTCAGCAGTGTTGGGCTGATTGACTCTATTGCTTCTTTAAGCAGTTTTGTTGGAATAATATCAAGGGGACTTGATGAGAGTCTCATAAGTCACACAGTTTTCCTAAGAGCCTGCATATATATTGGTCTAGAATAATCCAACACATCCATGGAAGGGCTAAGGAGGTTGACTACAGAGGTGGGAGGAGTGATATTTACCCCAATATGATCAGTCTTTTCTATGAAGAAGGTAAGAATTTTGTCACAGTTGGCTGGAGAAGACACATCAGCAGTAGGCAGAGGAGGGTTTACAAACTGATTGATGATATTAAACAGGATTCAGGGTGGTGCTGTTTGGCTGAAATTAGCTGTGAGAAATACTGGTCCCTGGCTTCCCTTACCTTACAACTGTAAGAAGTTAGTAATTCTTTTAGTGATGAATAATGAACCTGCAAGTTATTGGACTTCCACCTGCGTTCAACTTTTCTACAGGTTCTTTTAAGGCTACAAATTTTTTCATTCATCCATGGAGCTGTTTTGACAGTGGACTTAAGTTTAGTTTTAAAAGGAGCAACCATGTCCAGGATGGATAAGCATAATTAATTAAAGGCTGATAACTGGTCATTTGTGTTAGAAAGAATGGGCAAATTGTTACTAGCAGTGTTAAAAAATAATACGACTAGTAAAAGTTTTGCCTGTAAGCTCAGAACGCTAACCACTACGCTGCCACCACCCAAACAAGTGTATATGCTGTGAACCACAATGATGTCTTACTGCTGCAATTCACAAGCTTATATGCATGTTTTGACTATCAGATTCAGCTGAACTGAACCAAAGTTTAGCCTCATTGGGATTTGATCACACTCTTGTTGGGCCTCAAACCATGAGGTCACACAAAGAAGGCTTACATGTAACCTGTGAGGCCTGACCACGAGGTGCTTGTTCCTTTGTTTTCCCCGAGACAAAAGAATAGCACCAAAAATGCTGCTTACAGACAATGGGAGTCCATTGCAAACTCCATTTCCAAGGATGCTTTGCGATTTTCACACCTCAGCAGGGAGCAGTCAACATACAGTCTCATTGGCGGAGACGCTCCTGCACAGCGGAGCGTCCTGATGACGCAGCCGTGACATCACCGCCCCTTTAAAAACTGAACGGGCCCTGAAGCACACGCCTTTCCCATGTCACTGAGCTAGGGGTAACTCCTGTTCCTCTGTGAGTCAGCTGACTAAAGGGGATACCCCACGCACGTGTTTTCCCCTCATCAAAGACTCCCCTCGCCGGACGAGACAAGACGTCACCTGTGTTCACCCGAACACATTCCCGGATCCGAGAGAGACCGCTGCTGCAACCAGCGTCCTCAATTTCCTCAAGACAGAAGAAACGCTTCTTCACCGAGTCGACTCTGCTGTTCTCTCCGCCACGCCGCCAAGAGCCAGCTGCCGTGTTTTTCGCCCACCGTGTGAGAACGGCCACCGTCTGCATCCGAGCCCAGGACAAAGCCGGACATAACGACAGATTACACACAAACCCAGCTCGCTTTCTGAAGCGACCCAAGTAAGAGGCATAAGTCTGGGCAGAGGCAGTGTTAATTGTGTGTTCTTATCAGCATCAGTTGCTGTTGTTTAGCATTTAGCTTTTAGCTTTATTGCTATTGTTTTGTTGTGCTGTTGATGGACCGCCGAGTCCATTTTTCTCTGTTTACTCTTAGGAGTATTTTAAGTTTGCTGCCTGTTTAGTTGTGTTCACCACTGTTTTGTGTTTGTCCCGCTTGGGACTACCGCTGTGTTTGTGCCATCTTGAGTCAGGAAGTAAGTTGCTTTGTCGGTCAGAAACCAGACAACGTGCGTTACAGATTGCCGTCCGTACGCGCACTGTCTGTGGACAAAGGAACCGCTTCTCTTCCTCTCACGATCGCTTTCTCTCCTTCTTCCCTCTTTCTTCTGACTAACACATACACGCGCGCGCACACACACATACACGCACCGACATCTTTTGCACATCTGATGGTCAGATAACGTCGGACAAAGCTTCGCTTTGTCTTTCTTTATCCGCCATCAGACACGTGTGTTTTTCACAGAAGTGGGTGAGTGCGAGACGCCGTCCGCCAGGCGCCGCCGTCTTGCTTCTGTCTAACCAAGACACCGCCACATTTCTGCCATCCAGTTCTCGCACGACGTGACTTCCTCCCATAGTCACGTCCGCGTCGCAGACCGACGACTTCATCACGTCAGGCCCCGTCGCCATCTTGTCACACGCACGCTCTCTCACACACACACACACACACACACACACACACACACACACACACACACACACACACATGCATTCCCCTGCATGTGTCCAACCCTGTACATAGCTGTTGTGTTTGTTTGGTAGGATTAGATTTTAGGATAGTTGTTTATTGAATGAAGCATTTGTTAACTTTGTTTATTTATTTACTTTGTATATTTTGCCAAGTTTAATAAACACTGTTATATCTTTAAAGAGAAATTGATATCTCTCAGATATTAACATTCTAGGTGAATTCCCATTTATGAGACTACCTTGTTTGGTTATTGGTCCCGGTTTCCGGGTGGTGCCCCATATTCGTTAATTCATATTAATAATTCTATTGTCATAATTAGTTAATTATCCTTGATAAATGATAATTATTGCAAATAATCAACTGTGTTCCTCACAGATCCAACAGTTGGTGCCCGAATTATTGATTAAGGTTAACAATATCTTATTTTCATAATTCATAATTATCTATGATAATTATGAATTATTGCTAATAACCAAACGCACTACTGCCCGTCCCAACACTCTTGTGATTTATTTGCAGTTTTACATTTTACTTTCAAACATCTGATGCATGCAGGGCTGAGAGGTCAGTCTCACAACATCCTACTAGAGATGAACTGCAGGTTAATGAGCTCATAACAGGAAGGGAACAAGAACTGAAACACACTGCTTGAGCTGTTTCTCACAGTATCAGCAAAAGGGCAGCCATACCAGTGATGAAAAATGGAGATAATAGAGAAACTGTGTGGTGTACATGACAGAGAAAATTGCATTATTACAGCCACAGATAATATTAAAAGGTATGATCTGAGCAATATGAAGTCTGCTACAGAGTCTCAGAGGCTGTGAGTTGTGGTTGGAGGAGGAACTCCATCATTTAGAGAAGTGAGTTAGTTTGTCAGTGAAGGAGGAAGAGAAGCAGCATTAAACCATCAGAGCTTCAACATGAAAGTCCGACACAGTCTGATCTGCTTCTTCCTCCTCTGTGAGTTCACTCGTTCTGTATTTCTCTCTTTCTTTAACACATCAGTTTATTTCTTTATTTACAGTCAGTCTGAACTTTTTTCACTGTTATCTGTCAGTGTTTTCTATAGTTTCTATGGTTTCTATGGTTTCTGTGGTTAACATGGTGATCAGTCACTTTAATATGAAATGACGACTTCTTCAGTTACTTCCAGCTGACTTCACCTGGTAAAACCAAGGAACAACTAACCATAAATCATAATGTTAAGTTTTGTTATCATTGGCCAGTTGACAGTTTGTAAGTCACGTTTGTTTCTGTCTCATTTTAAGAATTTGCCTAAAAAAAGATTCTCAAACTATCTTTCAAAAAGAAGAAGAAACCTGAGCATCACAACCACAGTAAATCCACCGTCAGGCTGAAACCAACAAAGTGTGAAAACAACAAAGTGTGAAAACAACAAAGTGTGAAAACAACAAAGTGTGAAAACAACGTATTTCTGAGCGTCTGGTTCCTGAATCATCAGTTAACCCTGTTAGACCGGAAACAGCTTTATAAACTTTATAAACCTAAAAATCATTTTTCAAACTACAATATTTTAGAAAATGCAAACTTTTTAATATCTTTCTCATTTCACCTGCCGTCACAGAATACTTGAGATAATATTTGTTTTACCTGATTTCAGCAAAGCAGTTTAAAGATCAAAGTGTGATTTTAATGTCTGTTTCAGTGAGGAGAGAGTAGGAGCTGATCACTAACTACAGCTGCACATAGAAAAGCAACTGCAGCAATTGGAACAGCTGAGAGTCTCACAAATACAGTAAACGCTGTATAAGTTTAACCGACTGTAGATCAGTTCAGTCAGCTGTCTGTTCTGTTCAATAGGAACAAACAGTGAAGACATGAACATGTTGAAATCTACAGACACACATGAGCTGCTGGTCTGTGGCTGAAGTCTGGACTTCAGAAATAATCTCATTCTTTGCACTAGAGTCTGTGTGAAGGTTTTCAGTTGGTTTCATTCTTGTTGACACGTTTATTTCTACAGCAACTCAAAGTTCTTTATAATAAAACATAAAAGACAAAATGTAAAGGAAACGTTGTCAAAAGGCACATTTATGGAGTTAAATAAATGTATAAATAAGAATAATACTATTAATAAATAAATAATATAATAAATAAATGTTTAGTGTGAGATGATTAAAAAACTAAATTGAATTGAATAAAAGGCAACAAACAGAAAAGTCTTCAGTCTTGATGTAAAAGAACTGAGATCTGCAGCAGAACTTGAGTTCAGATATGTGGAGCATAAAACCTGAAGCTGCTTCTCCAGGTTTAGTTTGGACTCTGAGGACAGAAAGCAGACCTGATCCAGACCACCTGAGAGTCTGGATGCTTCATAACGCAGCAGCAGATCACAGATGTATTTTAATGAGTTCATTACAGCATAAACATCTACATTTGCAAAGTAGTTTTCTTTCTTCTTTTGGGAGCATCAAAGTGAAACTGAGTCAAATCAAGTTATGAGCAGAATGTGAGACTGGTTGAACTGGGCAGCTCCCAGTGTGACTCTGTGGTTCTGTAAACATGTGAAGCAGGAAATATTGTGATCAGACTGCAGCATCTTACAGGAAATACAGACAGTAACTGTTGATTGTTCTTCTTTCCAACAGGCCTCATCAATGCAGTAATCCCTGTTCATGAAGGAACTGAAGGAGGAAACATCACAGTCGCCTGCAACTTCAACCTCTCTGGAAACAAAAAGCTCTTTTGTAAAGAAAAATGTGAAGAAGGAAATGTTCTCATTGAAACAACTGATGTCAGAGCACAGAGTGGCAGATACAGCCTTGAATATAAGGATTTTCTATCTTCTACAATTCTGTAGATGATCATCTCACAGCTGACCAAGTCTGACTCAGGACGGTACAGATGTGGTTTGGAAAGAACTCTGTTACCTGATGGATTTGAAGAGTTTGAGATCAGAGTCTCAGATGGTGAGTTTCTAAGTTATGAAAATATTCTTACTGAAGAAAACTGTAACTGTTTACTGACCACTGATGATGTTTCACATAACCTCAATATTCAATATTTGGTCTAAAACATGATATTTTCATCACTTTGTACGTTGATAACTGCTCCTTTAAAACCTGATAAACTCAGTGACTCAAGCAAAGATGCACTACAGTGTAAAACAGTATTAATGAACCAATCACCTTGTTTACTTCTGCATTCTTATCTGCATTATTATTATTATGATTAAAATGTTTTGTTTTAGTTTGTTGTATCAGTATCTGATGTTTTATTGTTCACGGCTCCGACCACTTCAGTCCCATCAGCCTCCGCTCCACCAGGACGTGAGTTTTCTATATGAAGAGTGTAGGAGACCATTGAACTACAGGATCTGATGCAAGATGAAAGAGTGAAATATGAAACCCGTGTAGATTGTTATATAATGATAATAATGTATTCATATATATGTATAAAGTTATAAATAATATTAATACTGGCTCACATCAGATCCAGAAACAGTGAAGTTATGATGATATATATATATGTATATATATATATATATATATATATATATATATATATATATGCGCTGTATACTGTATGCAGTGCATTAATGCATAGGTAACATATTATTTGGTTATTTGATTATAATGATTTGCATATTTGACTGGTAACTGTACAGTTATCCAGGAGTTACAACTATTTTGACAGCATTTCATGAGTCGTTTGGGCTCCACATATACAACTACTGCTCAGAATGACACTACGTCATTTTGCAACCCAGAAATTATGTTTATATGAGACTAAACTGTTTCCCAGTGACGTTGTGTTATCGAATGTAATCTAATGTTTATGACAAAACATATCTGCTGTGTCAGTTTAGTCGTATATGAACGTAATTTCTAGGAGACAGAGTTGCATATTGAACCCAGAAACGTTCGTGTGAAACAAACTTATTCTACCACTCAACCTGTCACAGGTGTGCTGCTGTATGTGCGGGTGGTTCTGACCATCATGGTTGTCCTGGTTTCACTGGGTTTGCTGATATTCTGCATGAGGAGGACCAATAATAATAAAGGTAAGACAACAGGAGACACATGACACCGTTTACAGTCACACTGTAGTCTTTAAACAAGACGATGGTTTCTTCTTGTGAGGAAAACATCATTTTAGCTGATTTTAGTAAGACCATGGATCATGCTGTCTAACAGAAAAAACAAACAACAAAGAAAATTTAAAACAACCAACGTGATGCTTAAAAAGACTTTAAACAACCAGAGGTTCCATCTCTGTCAAATGAATCTAACGGCTGCTGCAGCAGTTCTGAGGAACTTGTTTTCTCTGTTTGCATCGTGTCACAGAGCTGGAATAAGTGTTTTCCTCTTTATTTCCTGAACGTTAGCTTTAGTTATGGCAAATATTCCAAAGGCAAGCTCCTCTAACTCAGCTATTCCCAAAACTTTAGCCTTTGTTCCACAGACGTTTACAGGAAATGAAACCTGTTGTGGTGTCAGGACCTCGGTGGTGAGATTACAGCTGGTGGTGTATGAGGCAGAGATCACGACCTCTGTCTCTGTTCATATATGGTCTCTGGTGCTGGATGTGAATGTCGTGCAGAGACTCCTGCTGTGACTGCTTTTCAGTCTGGTGCAGAGTAATAAATCATCTGAACAGCTTTGAACATCAGTTTTGGCTTCTGCTGACAGTTTTGGACTAAAACTAGAAATGAAACTACATGTTTAGTTCTTCTCTCTCTGACTGAGACGGATGTTTGTTCTTTCAGATGCTTCTGCAGATACAGAGTTGACGTCTGTCACAGAGGTGAGTTTGAGGTCAATTTGTGAAATCTGAGCATCATTATCTGATATTAATGCAAACCAAGCGCCTCCTCTCCTCCTGCAGGCCAACCGAGTGAACGAGGAGATCAGAGAGGACAGACGGAGCAGATCTCCTCCTGAAGCGTCTTCAGCTAACATCTACGCCAACTTCACCAAACCAACTGAAACCACCAGCGACCACAGCTTGACCACTGCAGCCAGTTCTCAGCACAAAGTAAGAAACAACTGTGGCAGCATTTTATCTTTGGGCTCAAAAAACAGAAGCTTTAGACTGAATCCTTTAAAAAACTCAACATGGTAATAGTTTGATTTTCACACATTTCACAAAGAGACGTGTATAAGTTATATCTCTGATATAAAGAGACGTGTATAGGTTATATCTCTGATATAAAGAGACGTGTATAGGTTATATCTCTGATATAAAGAGACATGTATAGGTTATATCTCTGATATAAAGAGACGTGTATAGGTTATATCTCTGATATAAAGAGACGTGTATAGGTTATGTCTCAGATTTAAAGAGAATCAGGTTTTAATTAGAAGTTACTCAGATAAATCAGTACAGGTGGAAAACAACCTCCGGTTACACCTGTCAGCATGTCAAAATGAGGGAAGACTAGTTGGGTTATAAATGTGTTTTATTTTAAATAAATAAACATAACTATTTACAGAATGATAAGCATGAGGTGTGGAGGATTAGTTGCATCAGTAGTGTAGGAGATGTGTGGATGTGTTGAAGGGAGCAACATGTCAAACCAAATATATTGAATGTCTGAACTGTGGCTGTAGAAACAATGAGCACCTCATCAGTCGCTGAGGGTTTTTCAGTCAAAAGCAGATCATGATCAGTGAAAACTAAGATATCACAGAGCCAACAGAGACATCGAAATGCTGCAGAGCCCAAACAAGCAGCAGTGCCTTCTTTCTGACCACCGAATAACTGAGCTGGTGTTTGTTCAACTTTCTGGAGGAGAAACTTAGAAAGCAGCTGGTCTCCTCCTCATCCTCCTGCCACAGAACAGCACCAACACCCACACTGCCTGCATGTACGTGGAGCTTAATAATCATGATGTCACGCTCTCAAATGCATTTTGACAATGTGAAGACCAAATGAACTTGGCTCTGGCTTTTAACAAGTCAGTAAACAAAGGAGAAGAGTTATTAGAGAAGCTGCTGGAACCAACCAGCCACAGGAAACACGTCAACTCTTGGTGGTTGAGGGAGGAAACTGTTGCACAGCAATGACCTCAGCTTCCTTAGAAAGGTCACATGGCCTTAGTGAACTCACATTTAGCAAGATTGTGCTCTTTTACAGAGTTGGTCTGTATTATGCATTATTATATAATGAGTTACTCTCTATGCCAAAAATTATTTAACCAAAAGTGTTTCCCTTAATAGTGTGTTTAATGAAAAACATATATAATCAAACAGTTTTTGTTCACAGAGAGAAGTAAGTAACCTGCTGCAGGAACTGTACCAGATTGTGATCATTTCTTGATAACAAGCCACAAGCGTCCGTTATTTAGAGGAGGAAGTCTTCAGACTGTGTTGAAACTTACATGTAAAATGGAGCATGTGATGACATCATTGATAAAATACTTTTTCCCACGATGAGAGCAAGTCACAGGACACGAGGGGTCACTGAATGAGTGTTAAATGATGTGAATCATATGCTATGACTTCAGTCACCAGATCTCAACCCAACTGAACACCTACGAGAGATTAAGGAATGATGTTTTTTTGAAGAATGATGCTCATCCCTCCAGTAGAGTTCAGAGACTGTAGAATCAATGCCAAAGCTGATGAACATGCAGCCACATTTTGGCTTTTGTAATAACTGGCAGAATTGTGCAAAACACACGTCCACATTTATAATTCAATTTACTGTGATTTTCCTGGTAAACAAATCTTTTATCCATGGTGGACATATACTGTACATTACTTCTGTAGTTCCATGTTGGATCAGTTAGCAGGGCAGATATTCTGCCTACGAGTAGTTCTGATAGGACAGACACAGAACTACTCTCTGGAGACTGAAAACATGATGCTGTTATTAGTCTTTGGAGCCGTTTCTAAACAAACTAACGTGACCAAACTCTTCATGATGAAGGAACATGTCACCCAAATATAGAAAATCAGCAGAATGATCCTTTAAGTATCTTATTATGTCAATTATCTATGTTGTGCAAGTTTCAAGGCTCTGTGAGTTGATTTTAATAGCGCACTAAAATGATCTAAAACCAAATGACCCTTGACAGGACTGAAATACTCATTTAAAACTGACAGCAACACTTTCATTAAAATGGCTGCAGGTAATGTAAGTAATGTAGGCACATAGGATTTACTGGCCTGACTGTAAAACCATCAGAGTGGTCCTTTAAGGCTCAGATGATCTCAGTCCTAGCAACCTGAATTTAACAGAGCAACGTTTTGACCTAACAGGGATCTTTATGTAGACACAAACACATGTGATCAGCATGGCTGAGAGTCAACCTGCTCTCACTGGACCAATCAGAGCACAGCTGAATTACGCTGTCTGATGCTGTCAACTAGGAGACGAAACACGCCTCTATGGAAAAGGCATGTTTTGGCCTAGTTTTGCTACCATGAACTCCTGAATAAGTCACCTGTTACCCCACAAAGTAATGTAGTTAGCTGATGATGCTAACTCTGGTCTCAAAAGTACTCAGGTTCTGTTAGCAGTAAACTAGTCAGTTGGACAAACACACGTTCAGTCCCTTCCTGATACTTTTGCTCTTGTGGTTTTGGAAAGACAATAAAAAAGTTACAAACCCTTCAAACTCTGTGGACTCTGAATGTCGCTCTAATAGTTCCTCATGCAAACTGCTTTGGCATGTGAAGGAATCCAAAGCATCTCAGACCTTTTTAATGCTTAGTTACAGCTGCTAATCCCTGACTACACAATCACTGCTTGGGAGATGATGGGTTTATTATAACAGATTACCTGGTGGGCTGTTTCAGGTGTGATGTCATTCTTGTCACCTTGCTGAAGTTGTTGATTTTATTTTCAGTTCTCTGTCGTCTAGAAGAAGTCAGGTCCAGTCTCCACATGTGAAGAATCCACCTGCAGGACCAGCAGGGATTAGGAGCAAACAGCTCTAGTGGTGCCATCTAGTGTTGAGGCTGCAGATTGCAACCAACTTAATAGAAGTAAAATTCCCATTCCTGTTTTTCCATTGATGATGTGATTCTGTGTCAATTTGGATGAGAATGTTGTGCATTTTTGCTTCTTATTTTTTCTTTTATTAACTATTTTATTTCCCTTGGTGTTTATTCATACATGTACACACATATATACACATATAAGTAAAATTGTGACAGCCACAAAAGTAAATACATTTAAATGTTTAAAGCAATCTTACATAAGTCATTAGTTTGTGCTCTAAAAAAATAAAGTTCTTGTATGAAAGAATCCTCTGTTGAACTCTGAATGATCTTTATACCTTTTCGGAGTTCTTGGATTTTCTCTTTTTTTGTGAATGTTAATTGTTCCGCATGCAGCGAACTTGAAAGACCTTTTAACAAACAGCTGAGAGACCGTATCAGTCAAGTTTTCCTCCTACTGAACACTCCATGTGACTCCAGAACGACACATAGCAGCGTTTTCTAATCTGGCGTCTCTATCAGCAGAAATCTGTAGAACAACATCATCTGTCTGTGTTTCCAAAACTGTCACACATCACTGTTAAACAATAATGATGTTTTATGATGTGACAGCGCTGTGGTTCAGGTCTGGTTAGGTTAAGGGAAAGATGATCATGATAGATCAGGTAGAAAAGAAGAAAAGACAAAGTTCTGCTACATATATTGGAGAGTTTTACCTCTGCGGCCTCAAACAGTTAATTTGAAAGCATGTGAGGGGAAATGTGTCATCATCTGAAACGTGACTGCGAAACCAAAAGCATGAAAGGAAAGGTCCTCTCTAGAGCCAGTGTTTGGTTTGTCCATTCTGGGCTACTGTAGAAACATGGCGGTGCAATATGGCAGCTCCGTGGAAGAAGACCCTCCCTCTGTAGATATAAAGGCTCATTCTAAGGAAAACACAACCATTGTTATTTTCAGGTGATTATACACTAATTACAACATACTTATGAATATAATATTCCATTTCTGCCAAGTCTGTTCAGCTAGACGCCACTAAATTCTACACACTGGTCCTTTAATAACCAGGATTAATGAGGAAAGATGATCATAGTGAGCAAACCCTTTTCCAGTTATCATATGGACACCTGACTGTGAAGATGTAGGTCAGTACAAGCTCAAACATGTTCCATCCAGTTTTTGCCACTCTTGAGTTAATTTCAGCCTTTTTCTGGAACACTTTCCCATCAGACTGAGTTCTCCAGTGGAGGATGTTAAGCTCATGTTTTTGTACGTCCTTCCTAATCTATGAAATTTAAATGAATGAAATAAAGAGATCAAATACCAGCAAGAGCGGAGAGACAGTGGTCAAGAAGCAGTGAGTGTAATAAAGGTCTCAATGAAAGAAAAAAATAGTCAAACAGCTCATGACCATAGAAATGTGTTCTATCAGGTGTTAGGAAAAGCCATTCTATTAAAACGTTCATGTTTTAAAATGAGATTTAAAGGCAGTGACAGAGTCAGCTGATCTGATGCAAAGGAACCAGTACTGCAAAGGCTCAATGGCCTTTTGTTTTAAACCTGGACTCTGGAATAGTCAGAGACCCAGACTGGCAGACCTGAGGGGGCTGTATGGACAGTACAGTGTGAGGAGCTCAGTTATAAACTCTGGTGCCAGATCATTCAGAGCCTTGTATGTGATTAATAGCACTTTAAAATGGATTCTAAGATACTGGAAGCAAGTGCAGTGAAGCCAAGATTGGTGTGATGTGAGAGAATACTCCAGTACTCAGTAATCAATAGCCAGTAGTCAATACTCCCACTGCTGAATTTTGAACAATAAGGAGCTGCTCCACAGTTCGACTGGTCAGGCAGGTAAACGAGGCATTACAGTAATCAAGGTGGGAGGATATGAGATGTATAATTCTTTCTGTAATACTGAAGGACAGAACTGATCTAATTCTGGAAATATTTCTCAGTTGATAAAAACACAACTGAACTAATTTCTTTACATGTTGCTCCAGGCTCAAGTTACTGTCCAGGATAACACTCAGAATTTTTGTAGCTGACTTTATGTTGAGAGTGAGGAGGCAGAGGAGAGGCTGTGTTTGTTCTGAGACGTGTTCAGGGCCGATGATGAGAACTTCTGTCTTGTCAGAGTTAAATTTGAAGAAGTTCTGGGACATCCAGCTTTTTATGTCATGTAGACAAATATGTAAGGAGGCTAATTTACTGGTGTCAGAAGGTTTAAATGACAGGTACAGCTGTGTATCATCTGCGTAGCTATGGAGGGAGATGTTGTGATGACGGATCATCTGTCCCAGGAGTAACATGTAAACAGAACAGGTCCCAAGAGTGATCCTTGTGGTATTCCATGTTTAGACTGAACAGTTTGTGAGATAAATTCCCCAACAGTAACAAAAGTTTCCTGTTGAATAGTCCAGAGTGGTTCCAGTAATATCCGCCCACTGTTTTACTCTGTCCATAAGGACAGAATGGTCGATGGTATCAAATGCTGCACTGAGGTCAAGCAGTAGTAACACAGAACATGCACCAGAGTCTGCAGCCATCAGTAGATCTGTGACTCTAAGGAGGGCAGTTTCTACATGTTAGTTTGGAAACTGGCTGGTAGTTTTTAGGTCTGAGGGGTTTTAAACCTTGTCCCTTCAGCAGCAGTTGAACACAAGAGGTTTTAAAAATATCTGGGACAACTCCAGAGGTCAGAGAGCTATTGACGATGGTCATGTTGGGACTACATGTGGACCACAGTTTACCACATGTTTCAAGACTCCACGAAACCTGAGCCCTGGAGGTTTGCACCCAAAGTGTGAAGCTCCACCCATGGATCCAGGTTATCAAAACTAGTGATTCCCTTCTTATCTCTCTCTTTCTCCTCCAGCTGTGGCTGGAGCAGCTCCTTGCTTTTCTCCTCCTGCTGAAGGAGTAGCTCTCAGCTCCTCTTTCTCTTCACAGCTCTCTGCTCTCTTGTGTGGCCTGCTCACAGCAGACACACACAGAACTCTTTATTTACGGCAGAAGACACGAGAGCCTGCCTAAGACTCAGAAACTAAGTTTCCTTGTGCCAGCAGCTAACACACAAGTCTGCTGGCTGGTTTAACAAGTACAGGAGCCGCGAAACGGAGTTAGCTTGCCGCTAACTCTACAGAAAGGAGTGACCTGGGCCCTCTGCACGACTGGAGTGCTGTCTCCCCAGCAACGCCTGCATCTTTCAGCTTCAGAGCCAAAGCCTCCTCAGCCTGACTCACCCACGGATTCACCGGCTACAAAGCAGGACGCCACAAAGCATCTCTTCCTTCATGGACTGGTAACAACTGGGCATAGCCTAGCAACACAGTGAAGCATAGTACGGCTAAGCAAGAATGTTTAACTCAAACAATGTACTGGACTGTGCTGTACTGTGCAGTACAGTACTGTACTGTGTACTGTGTATTGATTTGGTTAAGGTTATACACTGAACTGTTGTTGTGATGTCCTTGTTGCTCATAGTCAGGTTACTGCATAGCCACACTGCTAGGTTAATGTTAGCATGCTTAACACATGTTACATCAGTCCTGTTGACATCCTTCCCTGGCTGATGCTGTTGTCGTTATGATTGTTGTTATTCTATGCCCCCCCCCCCTTCTTTCCCTCTTTCTTTCTCTCTCTCAACCCAACCGGTCAAAGCAGATGGCCGCCCACCAAGAGCCGGGGTCTGCTTGAGGTTTCTACCTGTTAAAGGGGAGTTTTTCCTTACTGCTGTCGCCAAGTGCTGCTCATGGAGGAATTGTTGGGTCTCTGTAAATTAAAGAGTACGGTCTTGACCTGCTCCATGTGAAAAGTGCCTTGAGATGACTTCTGTTGTGATTTGGCGCTATATAAATAAAAACTGATGGATTGATTGATTGATCCAGTAACTAGGCCTTGCATGAAACGAACCTCATTTTAACCTGGCACCTTTAGCATACATCAATTGGCCTTGAATAGAGAACCACACAGTTAAGAGGTTAAAACCTAGTTTGGCAAACTTTGGTTCAGGCAGCACATGTGGTTCAAGACACCACATGGTCTGGCCTTTTATCCCTGTAGTTCCCTTTATCAGCCAAATTGTCGGCATGCCATATGCTCAGTCACCAGGTGACTGCAGCCATCTTGCTATTGTCTTCCCTACACACACACACACACACACACACACACACACACACACACACACACACACACACACTCACACTTGTATATAGGTACACTTAGCTAGATTAGTATTGTGTGTTGCTTTTACCCTTTTGTTAAATAAATGCTTTTGGATATACCTGTTGTCTGTTTTAATGTTGCACAAGAATAAGTTTTGTAAAGAACTTCAACCATAACTAGCTATTGATATGGTGATTTTGTTTATAGTTATTAAATTAATTATTTATCAAAGTCCCAAATTCATAGATTAGTACACTTTGAGACTGAATTTTCCCTGAGTCCAGGGTGGTGCCCCGTTATTATTAATTCTTATTAATAATTTTATTGATTTTAATAATTAATATTTATCTTTGATAATCATTAATTATTGCTGATAACCAAACTTGTAGCCACGGCCCAACAAAATGGCGTCCCGCGTGAGGCAGAGTATTGTTGGCAATTATTCATAATTGTGAAATATTAATTTCAGCATAATTTTGGCCAGTACCAAAGTTCTGGAATCTAAAATCTTTAGACTGTCCAAAAGCCTTTATATTTAACACGACCAGTCTGCCACAGGAGTAGATATCTAGCTGTACTTACAAACAAGTGAAGTGTTGTGTGATTTGATTTGTTCAAATCAAATTAAACTAAAGCAATTAATAACCCAAATCTTGAGTTACTGGTAACTACCGCTTTAAGCCCTCAGTGTTACATTAAGAGCTTGCTGTTGCTGCTAGCCATTCAGCTTGAACCTACTGTGTAGGAAGTGTAAGTGTTGGTTCAGCATTTGAATAGCACACATTCAATGCCATCCAGTCAAGCTGTCAGAAATAGCTGTTAATTCAAGTGCTCCACTTCTAGTTAAAACACAGTGTGCCATCGGCCCTGTGACACATAGAGAGCTTGTACCTGGCTGTTACTGCCATGCTTTCCAGCCTGAGTCAACTTTAAGAAACAGTCCTCTGACTGTTACTGCCCTGCATCTCAGTTAGTGCATGTTGAAATCAGTTGTGCCCACTAGAGCCACTAGACGGTGTCGTAGCTATCCCTCCACCACAGGAAGCTACTCCCCACAGTGTAAGCCACAACATTGTTTGGTCAGGCTAGTGTACTGCCCAAACTACACAACAAAGTGTCTGCCACGCAACACCATAGCCAATCACATTGTTTTTTTGTTCTAGTCAACTGTTTAATCTAATCCTCCACTACAGAGACAACAATGGAGAACTCCTATGTAGAGCAGTTTATTTCTTCCCTAGCACAGAGCTTAGAACCTGGCTACCCAGAATTCATCAGCAGGTTGAATTTCAGTGAGTGCAGGAAAGAGATAGACACAGAAGACAGTGCTTTGTTAAAGTGAGCACAGCACCCTCTGCTGCCACCAGTGGTAGTTACAGAACACTGGTGCATTTAATTCTGTAGATATCTGAGCAGAAGAACTGCAGTGATTAGTCCGTTAATTAATTTGACGATTGACAGAAAATTAATCTGCAACTAAATGTGACACTTCTGTTTTCAGCTTTTCAAATGTAAGGATCTGATGCCTCTGATGTGTTTGTCACAAATAATAATAAACTGGATCTTTGGGTTTTGGGCTGTTGGTCAGACACAACAACACATTTGAAGACGTCACATTGGACTGTTAGAAAATATCTCAGCCAAGTTTTCTCTATTTTCTGACATTATAGAGAAAATAGTTAATGTGAATACTTGATGTTTTTTACTCCACTGCATTTATTTGACAGCTTTAGTTACTTTTCAGATTCAAATTTTACATAAAATAACATAATGATGAGATTATAAACCACATATGCCTCATCAAAGATTAAACCTGTGGCTCCCAAACTTTTTGGCTTGTGGTATTTTTCAAAAACTCAGCAATGCAATTTTACTTATATGTGTATATATGTGTGTACATGTATGAATAAACACAAAGGGAAATAAAATAGTTAATAAAAGAAAAAAAGAAGCCAAAATGCACAACATTCTCATCCAAAGTGTCACAGAATCACATCATCAATGGAAAAACAGGAATGGGAATTTTACTTCCAGAAGCAGGATGGTTTGAAACTGCTTCTCCCACTTCACAACTCTATTATTGCAGAGAATATTACAATGAGGACGTGTTTTAGAGGCCTGTGTCTTGTACTGACCTACATCTTCACAGTCAGGTGTCCATATGATAACTGGAAAAGGGTTTGCTCACTATGATCATCTTTCCTCATTAATCCTGGTTATTAAAGGACCAGTGTGTAGAATTTAGTGGCGTCTAGCTGAACAGACTTGGCAGAAATGGAATATTATATTCATAAGTATGTTGTAATTAGTGTATAATCACCTGAAAATAACAATGGTTGTGTTTTCCTTAGAATGAGCCTTTATATCTACAGAGGGAGGGTCTTCTTCCACGGAGCTGCCATATTGCACCGCCATGTTTCTACAGTAGCCCAGAATGGACAAACCAAACACTGGCTCTAGAGAGGACCTTTCCTTTCATGCTTTTGGTTTCGCAGTCACGTTTCAGATGATGACACATTTCCCCTCACATGCTTTCAAATTAACTGTTTGAGGCCGCAGAGGTAAAACTC
The DNA here is from genome assembly GCF_963924715.1 of Thunnus thynnus. Classification (NCBI taxonomy): domain Eukaryota; kingdom Metazoa; phylum Chordata; class Actinopteri; order Scombriformes; family Scombridae; genus Thunnus; species Thunnus thynnus. The sequence goes on from NC_089522.1 coordinate 35,343,415, forward strand.
TCCAATATATGTAGCAGAACTTTGTCTTTTCTTCTTTCCTACCTGATCTATCATGATCATCTTTCCCTCAACCTAACCAGACCTGAACCACAGCGCTGTCACATCATAAAACATCATTATTGTTTAACAGTGATGTATGACAGTTTTGGAAACACAGACAGATGATGTTGTTCTACAGATTTCTGCTGATAGAGACGCCAGATTAGAAAACGCTGCTATGTGTCGTTCCGGAGTCACATGGAGTGTTCAGTAGGAGGAAAACTTGACTGATACGGTCTCTCAGCTGTTTGTTAAAAGGTCTTTCAAGTTCGCTGCATGCGGAACAATTAACATTCACAAAAAAAGAGAAAATCCAAGAACTCCGAAAAGGTATAAAGATCATTCAGAGTTCAACAGAGGATTCTTTCATACAAGAACTTTATTTTTTTAGAGCACAAACTAATGACTTATGTAAGATTGCTTTAAACATTTAAATGTATTTACTTTTGTGGCTGTCACAATTTTACTTATATACGTATATATATGTGTGTACATGTATGAATAAACACAAAGGGAAATAAAAAAGTTAATAAAAGAAAAAATAAGAAGCAAAAATGCACAACATTCTCATCCAAATTGACACAGAATCACATCATCAATGGAAAAACAGGAATGGGAATTTCACTTCTATTAAATTGGTTGCAATCTGCAGCCTCAACACTAGATGACACCACTAGAGCTGTTTGCTCCTAAACCCTGCTGGTCCTGCAGGTGGATTCTTCACATGTGGAGACTGGACCCGACTTCTTCTAGACGACAGAGAACTGAAAATAAAATCAACAACTTCAGCAAGGTGACAAGAATGACATCACACCTGAAACAGCCCACCAGGTAATCTGTTATAATAAACCCATCATCTCCCAAGCAGTGATTGTGTAGTCAGGGATTAGCAGCTGTAACTAAGCATTAAAAAGGTCAAAGACATTTTGAATTCCTTCACATGCCAAAGCAGTTTGCATGAGGAACTATTAGAGTGACATTCAGAGTCCACAGAGTTTGAAGGGTTTGTAACTTTTTTATTGTCTTTCCAAAACCACAAGAGCAAAAGTATCAGGAAGGGACTGAACGTGTGTTTGTCCAACTGACTAGTTTACTGCTAACAGAACCTGAGTACTTTTGAGACCAGAGTTAGCATCATCAGCTAACTACATTACTTTGTGGGGTAACAGGTGACTTATTCAGGAGTTCATGGTAGCAAAACTAGGCCAAAACACGCCTTTTCCATAGAGGCATGTTTCGTCTCCCAGTTGACAGCATCAGACAGCATAATTCAGCTGTGCTCTGATTGGTCCAGTCTGAGAGCAGGTTGACTCTCAGTCATGCTGATCACATGTGTTTGTGTCTACATAAAGATCCCTGTTAGGTCAAAACGTTGCTCTGTTAAATTCAGTTTGCTGGGACTGAGATCATCTGAGCCTTAAAGGACCACTCTGATGGTTTTACAGTCAGGCCAGTAAATCCTATGTGCCTACATTACTTACATTACCTGCAGCCATTTTAATGAAAGTGTTGCTGTCAGTTTTAAATGAGTATTTCAGTCCTGTCAAGGGTCATTTGGTTTTAGATCATTTTAGTGCGCTATTAAAATCAACTCACAGAGCCTTGAAACTTGCACAACATAGATAATTGACATAATAAGATACTTAAAGGATCATTCTGCTGATTTTCTATATTTGGGTGACATGTTCCTTCATCATGAAGAGTTTGGTCACGTTAGTTTGTTTAGAAACGGCTCCAAAGACTACTAACAGCATCATGTTTTCAGTCTCCAGAGAGTAGTTCTGTGTCTGTCCTATCAGAACTACTCATAGGCAGAATATCTGCCCTGCTAACTGATCCAACATGGAACTACAGAAGTAATGTACAATATATGTCCACCATGGATAAAAGATTTGTTTACCAGGAAAATCACAGTAAATTGAATTATAAATGTGGACGTGTGTTTTGCACAATTCTGCCAGTTATTACAAAAGCCAAAATGTGGCTGCATGTTCATCAGCTTTGGCATTGATTCTACAGTCTCTGAACTCTACTGGAGGGATGAGCATCATTCTTCAAAAAAACATCAGTCTTTAATCTCTAGTAGGTGTTCAGTTGGGTTGAGATCTGGTGACTGAAGTCATAGCATATGATTCACATCATTTAACACTCATTCAGTGACCCCTCGTGTCCTGTGACTTGCTCTCATCGTGGGAAAAAGTATTTTATCAATGATGTCATCACATGCTCCATTTCTCATGTAAGTTTCAACACAGTCTGAAGACTTCCTCCTCTAAATAACGGACGCTTGTGGCTTGTTACTGAGAATTGATCACAAATTGGTACAGTTCCTGCAGCAGGTTACTTACTTCTCTCTGTGAACAAAAAATGTTTGATTATATATGTTTTTCATTAAACACACTATTAAGGGAAACACTTTTGGTTAAATAATTTTTGGCATAGAGAGTAACTCATTATATAATAATGCATAATACAGACCAACTCTGTAAAAGAGCACAATCTTGCTAAATGTGAGTTCACTAAGGCCATGTGACCTTTCTAAGGTGTTTAAGCCAACTGGAACATTTAATTGGCATTAAAGGAACTGCATTAAGCTGGTTTAAGTCCTATTTATCAGACCGATTTCAGTTTGTACATGTTAATGATGAATCCTCTGTGAAGGCAAAAGTTAGACACGGAGTTCCACAAGGTTCTGTACTTGGACCAATACTATTCACCTTGTATATGCTTCCTTTAGGTAATATTATTAGGAAACACTCCATAAATGTTCAGTGTTATGCAGATGACACCCAATTATATTTATCAATGATGCCAGATGAACCCAATCAGTTAAACAAACTCCAAGCATGCCTTAACGACATAAAGACCTGGATGACCTGCAATTTTCTGCTACTAAACTCAGATAAAACTGAAGTTATTGTGTTTGGCCCTAAACACCTCAGAAACAGATTATCTAATGATATAGCTACTCTGGATGGCATTACCCTGGCCTCCAGCACCACCGTAAGGAATCTGGGAGTTATCTTTGATCAGGATATGTCCTTTAACTCCCACATAAATCAAATGTCAAGGACTGCCTTTTTTCACTTACGTAATATCACAAAAATCAGGCACATCCTGTCCCTAAAAGATGCAGAAAAGCTAGTCCACGCATTTGTTATTTCTAGGCTGGATTATTGCAATTCCTTATTATCAGGCTGCCCTAACAAGTCTCTAAAGACTCTCCAGCTGGTCCAGAATGCAGCTGCACGTGTTCTGACTAAAACTAGAAAAAGAGATCACATTTCTCCCATTTTAGCTTCGCTGCATTGGCTTCCTGTAAAATCTAGAATAGAATTCAAAATCCTTCTCCTAACTTACAAAGCCCTTAATGGTCAGACACCATCATATCTTGAAGATCTCATAATACCGTATTATCCCACTAGAACACTGCGCTCCCAGTATGCAGCTTACTGGTGGTTCCTACAGTCTTTAAAAGTAGAATGGGAGGCAGAGCCTTCAGCTATCAGGCTCCTCTCCTGTGGAACCATCTTCCAGATTGGGTCCGGGGTGCAGACACCCTCTCTATGTTTAAGAGTAGGCTTCAAACTTTCCTTTTTGATAAAGCTTATAGTTAGGGCCAACCAGGCTCGCCTTGGATCAGCCCTTAGTTATGCTGCTATAAGCCTAGACTGCTGGGGGATTTCCCATGATGCACTGAGCTCCTCTCTCCTCCTCCTCCTCTCCATCTGTATGCATTCATGTAACATCAATGCATGTCACTAACTTTGCTTCTTCCCCGGAGTTTTTTGTGCTTTCTCATCTCACAGGAAACCCTGGGTTCTGGGCCGAGCCTTCGCGGTCCTTCACAGTCCTGATGGCATCCTTCCCTGTCTATTGATGCTTATGTTTGTTGTTGTTGTTATGATTGTTGTTATTCTGCCCCCCCCCCTTCCCTCTTTCTCTCTCTCAACCCAATCGGTCAAAGCAGATGGCCGCCCACTAAGAGCCGGGGTCTGCTTGAGGTTTCTACCCGTTAAAGGGGAGTTTTTCCTTACAGCTGTCGCCAAGTGCTGCTCATGGGGGAATTGTTGGGTGTCTGTAAATTAAAGAGTACGGTCTTGACCTGCTCTATGTGAAAAGTGCCTTGAGATGACTTTTGTTGTGATATGGCGCTATATAAATAAAAATTGATTGATTGATTTATTGATTTTGACATGCTGACAGGTGTAACCAGAGGTTGTTTTCCACCTGTACTGATTTATCTGAGTAACTTCTAATTAAAACCTGTGATTCTCTTTAAATCTGAGATATAACCTATACACGTCTCTTTGTGAAATGTGTGAAAATCTAACTATTACCATGTTGAGTTTTTTAAAGGATTCAGTCTAAAGCTTCTGTTTTTTGTGCCCAAAGATAAAATGCTGCCACAGTTGTTTCTTACTTCGTGCTGAGAACTGGCTGCAGTGGTCGCTGGTGGTTTCAGTTGGTTTGGTGAAGTTGGCGTAGACGTTAGCTGAAGACGCTTCAGGAGGAGATCTGCTCCGTCTGTCCTCTCTGATCTCCTCGTACACTCGGTTGGCCTGCAGGAGGAGGGGAGGCGCTTGGTTTGCATTAATATCAGATAATGATGCTCAGATTTCACAAATTGACCTCAAACTCACCTCTGTGACAGGCGTCAACTCTGTATCTGCAGAAGCATCTGAAAGAACAAACATCTGTCTCAGTCAGAGAGTTTCTAGTTTTAGTCCAAAACTGTCAGCAGAAGCCAAAACTGACGTTCAAAGCTGTTCAGATGATTTATTACTCTGCACCAGACTGAAAAGCAGTCACAGCAGGAGTCTCTGCACAACATTCACATCCAGCTGTCAGAGTCTGCTCTCCCCCTCACCTGTTGCTGTGGGAATTATCCAATCATTCAGTCTCACTCTCTGCTCTGCCACACCCCCCATTAGTTCAACCACCTTCACCTGGCGCTCCCATCTGCTCATCATCTGCAATCAAGCCAGTATATAAGCTGCCTCGGCCCACTCCCTCCTTGTCAGATTGTCTACACTACTATGCTAAGTCATCTTGCTTTCTTCACTGGACTGCCTTCCTGGTTTCTGATCAGCTTGTCTTCGACCATCGCTCCTTGTCTCTGCCCCGGTAAACCCACCAGCCTTCTGTCCCTGACTCTGAGTTCTGCCTGCCTGTTCCCTGGTCTTTGTCCGCTGTGGGAGTGGAAGATCGGGGTTCAATTTCCGGTGGAGTCATACTCATTAGAACTGTGTTTCTCCGACCGTGCTAATATTGCCTTGACATCGTGTGAAATAAAGACTGCAAAGTTTATACCAGTGTCATTTGTGCTGCTATTGGGTCCATCCTATACCCGTTACAGTACAATCTGACCAATTATGGATCCAGCGCACAAACCCTCACCACTGAGTCGCCTTGAAAGGATCGAAGGCGTCCTTGAACAGCATGAGGCCATGATGACAGCAGCTGTGACTGAAACCAAACAGGCAGCAGCAGCCCACGAGCAGGCGCTAGCAATGTTAGCTGGACAGCTGCAGCAGTTAACAGCCCTGCTAACCCAAGCCCCTCAAGCCTCTGGGGCTGCTTCTCCTCCTGCTCCACCTGCTACCGCTCCTGCACTTGCTCCAGCCCCTTTGCCACCCATGGATGCCCCTGAGCCCCAGGTGGGAATCCCGGAGTGCTACGAGGGTGACCGAGAGACCTGTGGCCCTTTCCTCACCAACTGCTCTCTCCTGTTTGCTCTGCAGCCCCGCACCTTTGCCACTGAGGGAGCGAAGGTTGCATTCGTCATCAACCATCTGACGGGCAGAGCTCGGTTATGGGGGACAGCCGAGTGGGAGAGACTGTCACCAGCCTGTGCTTCCTTTGACCTGTTTGCCACAGAGCTTCGCAAGGTGTTTGGCTTGGATACCTGTGGTCCTGAGGCAATCGGTCTGATGGGACTGAAACAGGGCGAGAGAACAGTGGCAGACTATTCCATAGACTTTCGCACCAGAGCCAGCCGAAGCAAGTGGAAAAACTCGGCCCTCTGCGACGCATTCCTCCACGGGTTGGCCGAGTACATCAAGGATGAACTGGTTTCCCATGACCTGCCCACCATGTTGGATGGGGTGGTTGAGTTGGCCAACCGCATCGACCTCCGCATCCAGGCCCGGCGACGAGAGAAGCGTCAAGGGGGAGGCCATCGCCCTCTGCCGTCCCGCTCCCATGGGGGTGCCGTCGCAGCCAACTCTGCCTTCTCTTCAGCTCTGCAGACGGGGGATCCTGAGCCCATGCAGCTGGGACGCACCTCCCTCACCCCAGAGGAGAAGGAGCATCGCCGTAAGGCCAACCTCTGCCTTTACTGTGGAGCAGCAGGGCACTTCATCTCGAGATGTCCAGCAAAAGCCAGGGCTCATCAGTAATGGGGGAGATCCTGGTGAGCTCAACTTCCCTAGTGTCTCCCCGTCCCCAAAGAGCACTGCTCCAGGCCCGGCTCCTCCTTCCGGACGGTCCCCACACCATGGCTACCTTCATTGACTCTGGGGCTGATGTCTGCATTATTGACGAGGAGCTGGCCCTTCAGTTGGGGCTCGGGTGGGTTCCCTTGCCACAACCGGTTCCCGCTAGAGCCCTAGATGGACACATCTTGGGAAACGTCACACATCAAACCTCCCCTGTCCATCTGCTGCTCCTCAACCACCACGAAACAATCCAGTTTCACATCCTGAGCTCACTCCGTCTGCCTCTCATCCTGGGGTATCCTTGGCTCCGTCTTCACAACCCTCACATCGACTGGGTCACGGGGGCCATTCAAGGGTGGAGCCCCTCCTGTCATCTCAGGTGCCTGCAGCAAGCCTCCTTGCCACTTCACTCCCCCAGCCCCAGCTCCTCGCCCGATCTCTCCAGGGTGCCGCCGGAGTACCACGACTTCTGCCTGGTCTTCAGTAAAGCCAAAGCCACATCTCTGCCTCCGCAATGTCCCTACGACTGCGCTATTGACCTCTTGCCTTGGACTTCACCCCCCAAGGGGCGCCTGTACTCCTTGTCTGAGCCTGAGAGAAAGGCTATGGAGACTTATATCAATGACTCTCTGGCTGCGGGTCTCATCCGTCCTTCTTCCTCTCCTGCCGGGGCGGGTTTTTTCTTCGTGGAGAAGAAGGACAAGACCCTGAGACCCTGCATTGACTACCGAGGGCTAAATGACATTACTATCAAGAACAGGTACCCGCTGCCACTCATCTCCTCCGCCTTCGAGCTGCTCCAGGGGGCCACCATTTTCACCAAGCTCGACCTGCGCAACGCCTATCACCTTGTCTGCATCAGAGAGGGAGACGAGTGGAAGACGGCCTTCAACACCCCGACAGGGCACTACGAATACCTGGTCATGCCATTCGGCCTCACCAATGCCCCCGCCGTCTTCCAGGCCCTGGTAAACAACGTTCTTCGAGACATGCTCAACCGGTTCGTCTTTGTCTACCTGGATGACATTCTCATCTTCTCCCAGTCCAGAGATGAACACATTCACCATGTCCAAGCCGTCTTCCAGCGCCTCCTTGAGAACTCCCTGTTTGTTAAAGCTGAGAAGTGTGAGTTCCATGCCTCCTCAGTGTCCTTCCTGGGGTACATAGTTGCAAAAGACAGTGTACAGATGGACCCAGCTAAAGTCTCTGCCGTCACCTCCTGGCCTGTTCCTGAGTCCCGCAAACAGCTTCAGTGCTTCCTGGGTTTTGCCAATTTCTACCGCCACTTCATCCGCAATTACAGCTCCGTGGCAGCTCCTCTCACCGCCCTGACCTCCTCCAAGGTACCTTTTCAGTGGTCACCTTCCACTGACAAAGCCTTCCAAACTCTCAAGACACGGTTCACCTCAGCACCCATCCTTCAGATGCCCGACCCTGATCGCCAGTTCATTGTGGAGGTGGATGCCTCTGATGTGGGGGTAGGGGCTGTCCTGTCCCAGCGCTCTGCCACTGACCAGAAGCTCCACCCATGTGCCTTCTTCTCTCTGCATTTGTCGCCTGCCATGAGGAATTATGATATTGGCAACAGGGAGCTGCTGGCGGTGAAGATGGCTCTTGAAGAGTGGCGGCATTGGTTGGAGGGTACCAAAGAGCCTTTTCTGGTCTGGACTGACCACAAGAACTTGGAGTACATCCGATCGGCTAAAAGACTGAATTCCCGCCAAGCCCGTTGGTGCCTGTTCTTTGCCCGGTTCAACTTTACCCTCTCCTACCGCCCTGGGTCTCGTAATGCCAAACCCGACGCCCTGTCCCGGCAATTCCAGAGAGCGGAGGAATCTGGAAAGAGGCCAGAGCCCATCCTCCCTGGGTCCTGTCTTATCGCCGTGGTGACCTGGGACATCGAGGAGAGGGTGAGAGCAGCGGCTGAGGGACAGCCTGGTCCCAGCTCCTGCCCGCCAAACTGCTTGTTCGTCCCTCCAGCCTTGAGGTCAGAGGTGCTGCAGTGGGCCCACTCCTCCAAGCTCTCCTGCCACCCTGGTGCTCGACGGACACATCACGCCCTCCTCCAGCGCTTCTGGTGGCCCAGCTTGAAAGAGGACACCCAGGACTTCGTCAAAGCCTGCCCAGTCTGCAATCAACACAAGACCTCCCGCCGGGCCCCAGCAGGACTGCTGCAGCCTCTTGCTGTTCCCCACCGCCCGTGGTCCCACATCTCCATGGACTTTGTGACAGGCCTTCCCTCTTCTGAAGGCCATACTGTCATCCTGACCATTGTGGACCGCTTCAGTAAAATGGCCCACTTCGTGCCTCTGCCCAAGCTCCCTTCAGCCAAGAGAACTGCTCAGTTGGTCCTGCTCCACATATTCCACCTTCATGGCCTCCCTGTCGATGTGGTGTCAGACTGTGGGCCTCAATTTGCCTCTGTTTTTTGGAGAGAGTTCTGCAGTCTCCTGGGTGCCACCGCCAGTCTGTCCTCCAGCTTCCACCCTCAGACCAATGGGCAAACGGAGCGCATGAACCAGGAGTTGGAAATGGCCCTGCGGTGCATGGCCTCCCAGAACCCCTCCTCCTGGTCCTCACAGCTGTTGTGGGTAGAATATGCCCACAACTCCCTCATCTGCTCTGCCACCGGCCTCTCTCCTTTCCAATGTGCATACGGCTATCAACCACCGTTGTTCCCCACCCAGGAGAAGGAGGTTTCCTGCCCGTCTGTCCAAGCCTTCATCCGCCGCTGCCGCAGAACCTGGCTCCGGGCCCGTTCCATCCTCCTTCGGTCTGTGGACCGCTACACTGCCGCCGCCAACCGCCGCTGCACCCCTGCACCTACTTACCAAGCGGGTCAGCGAGTGTGGCTCTCCACCCGAGACCTGCCCCTCCATGTGGAATCCAGGAAGATGGCACCTAAACACATTGGACCCTTTACTATACAGAAAGTCATCAACCCCGTTGCAGTACGGTTGAAGCTCCCGTGCTCTATGCGCATCCATCCCACCTTCCATGTCTCCAAGGTGAAGCCGGTCCATGACAGTCCCTTGGTCCCTGCAGCACCGCCACCACCTCCTCCACGCATTGTTGACGGGTGTCCGGTCTACACGGTGCACCGCCTGATGCGCTCCCGCCGGCGGGGGAGAGGCCTTCAGTACTTGGTGGACTGGGAGGGGTATGGCCCAGAAGAGAGATCCTGGGTTCCTGCCCGTTTCATCGTCGACTCCAACCTCATTGCTGATTTTCATCGGTGTCATCCTGACCAGCCAGCTAAGATGTCTGCCCGTCGGGGAGCCCGCACTTTGCCTCCACCAGACCGGCCTCTGGGGGACCGTTCCTTGGGGGAAGCTACAGATGATGGAGAATCCCTCCACCAGACCCCCTCCACCCACTCGGCTGAGGAAATGGACTGGTCCGACTCCCAGGAGTTGTAGGCCCATCTCCTGCCCTGTTTATAGTGCCTTTTTAGGGATGTCGGGAGCCATCCCTTGAGGGGAGGGTTCTGTCAGAGTCTGCTCTCCCCCTCACCTGTTGCTGTGGGAATTATCCAATCATTCAGTCTCACTCACTGCTCTGCCACACCCCTCATTAGTTCAACCACCTTCACCTGGCGCTCCCACCTGCTCATCATCTGCAATCAAGCCGGTATATAGCTGCCTCGGCCCACTCCCTCCTTGTCAGATTGTCTACGCTACTATGCTAAGTCATCTTGCTTTCTTCACTGGACTGCCTTCTTGGTTCCTGATCAGCTTGTCTTCGACCATCGCTCCTCGTCTCTGCCCCGGTAAACCCACCAGCCTTCTGTCCCTGACTCTGAGTTCTGCCTGCCTGTTCCCTGGTCTTTGTCCGCTGTGGGAGTGGAAGATCGGGGTTCAATTTCCGGTGGAGTCATACTCATTAGAACTGTGTTTCTCCGACCGTGCTAATAGTGCCTTGACATCGTGTGAAATAAAGACTGCAAAGTTTATACCAGTGTCATTTGTGCTGCTATTGGGTCCATCCTATACCCGTTACAACTCTAACTAAAGTCTTTTTAAGCGTCACTTTGTTTAAAGTCTTTTTAAGCATCATGTTGGTTGTTTAAAGTCTTTTAAAGCATCTTGTTGGTTGCTTTTAAGTATTGTGAGAGACATTGTGCCCAGTTGTAATGATTTTATTCATTAATTTCTGTTAGACAGCATGATCCATGGTCTTACTAAAATCAGCTAAAATTATGTTTTCCTCACAAGAAAGAAACCATTGTCTTGTTTAAAGACTACAGTGTGACTGTAAACGGTGTCATGTGTTTCCTGTTGTCTTACCTTTATTATTATTGGTCCTCCTCATGCAGAATATCAGCAAACCCAGTGAAACCAGGACAACCATGATGGTCAGAACCACGCGCACATACAGCAGCACACCTGTGACAGGTTGAGTGGTAGAATAAGTTTGTTTCACATGAACGTTTCTGGGTTCAATATGCAACTCTGTCTCCTAGAAATTACGTTCATATACGACTAAACTGACACAGCAGATACATTTTGTTAGAAACATTAGATTACATTCGATAACGCAGCGTCACTGGGAAACAGTTTAGTCCCATATAAACATAATTTCTGGGTTGCAAAATGATGTAGTGTCATTCTGAGCAGTAGTTGTATACGTGGAGCCCAAACGACTCATGAAATGCTGTCAAAATAGTTGTAACTCCTGGATAACTGTACAGTTACCAGTCAAATATGCAAATCATTATAATCAAATAACCAAATAATATGTTACCTATGCATTAATGCACTGCATACAGTATACAGCGCATATATATATATATATATATATATATATATATATATATCATCATAACTTCACTGTTTCTGGATCTGATGTGAGCCAGTATTAATATTATTTATAACTTTATACATATATATGAATACATTATTATCATTATATAACAATCTACACGGGTTTCATATTTCACTCTTTCATCTTGCATCAGATCCTGTAGTTCAATGGTCTCCTACACTCTTCATATAGAAAACTCACGTCCTGCTCACTTCTGGCTTCTGTTTGATCAGATTTCACCCTTCAAAGTTCTTGTTCTTAAAGGGTTTATTTCTTCTGTCTTTCTGGAAAACTGAAAAGATGATACAAATGATCATCATCCAGTGAGGCTTTTAGCTTTGTATGAACTCCAAGTTCTCACTCAGCTGTGACTGAGAGTCACCATTAGAAATAGAAATAACCTTTGAACATGTAAATGTACCTGAACGTGCAGGTGGTGCAGGTGGTGCAGGTGCTGCAGGTGCTGGAGGTGGTGAAGGTGGTGCTGTTGGTCTGTCAGTCTGCTGCTGGTCAGACTGCTCTGTGGTTTCAGGGGAGGATGCAGATAAGAATGCAGAAGTAAACAAGGTGATTGGTTCATTAATACTGTTTTACACTGTAGTGCATCTTTGCTTGAGTCACTGAGTTTATCAGGTTTTAAAGGAGCAGTTATCAACGTACAAAGTGATGAAAATATCATGTTTCAGACCAAATATTGAATATTGAGGTTATGTGAAACATCATCAGCGGTCAGTAAACAGTAACAGTTTTCTTCAGTAAGAATATTTTCATAACTTAGAAACTCACCATCTGAGACTCTGATCTCAAACTCTGAAAATCCATCAGGTAACCAAGTTCTGTCCAAACCACATCTGTACCGTCCTGAGTCAGACTTGGTCAGCTGTGAGATGCTCACATACAGAATTGTAGAAGATTTCGGATAAAATCCTTCCTCATATTCAAGGCTGTATCTGCCACTCTGAGCTCTGACATCAGTTGTTTCAATGAGAACGTTTCCTTCTTCACATTTTTCTTTACAAAAGAGCTTTTTCTTTCCAGAGAGTTTGAAGTCGCAGGCGACTGTGATGATTCCTCCTTCAGTTCCTTCATGAACAGGGATTACTGCATTGATGAGGCCTGTTGGAAAGAAGAACAATCAACAGTTACTGTCTGTATTTCCTGTAAGATGCTGCAGTCTGATCACAATATTTCCTGCTTCACATGTTTACAGAACCACAGAGTCACACTGGGAGCTGCCCAGTTCAACCAGTCTCACATTCTGCTCATAACTTGATTTGACTCAGTTTCACTTTGATGCTCCCAAAAGAAGAAAGAAAACTACTTTGCAAATGTAGATGTTTCCGTCAGGATCAATAAAGTTTCTATCTATATATGCTGTAATGAACTCATTAAAATACATCTGTGATCTGCTGCTGCGTTATGAAGCATCCAGACTCTCAGGTGGTCTGGATCAGGTCTGCTTTCTGTCCTCAGAGTCCAAACTAAACCTGGAGAAGCAGCTTCAGGTTTTATGCTCCACATATCTGAACACAAGTTCTGCTGCAGATCTCAGTTCTTTTACATCAAGACTGAAGACTTTTCTGTTTGTTGCCTTTTATTCAATTCAATTTAGTTTTTTAATCATCTCACACTAAACATTTATTTATTAATAGTATTATTCTTATTTATACATTTATTTAACTCCATAAATGTGCCTTTTGACAATGTTTCCTTTACATTTTGTCTTTTATGTTTTATTATAAAGAACTTTGAGTTGCTGTAGAAATAAACGTGTCAACAAGAATGAAACCAACTGAAAACCTTCACACAGACTCTGGTGCAAAGAATGAGATTATTTCTGAAGTCCAGACTTCAGCCACAGACCAGCAGCTCATGTGTGTCTGTAGATTTCAACATGTTCATGTCTTCACTGTTTGTTCCTATTGAACAGAACAGACAGCTGACTGAACTGATCTACAGTCAGTTAAACTTATACAGCGTTTACTGTATTTGTGAGACTAAACTGCTTTGCTGAAATCAGGTAAAACAAATATCATCTCAAATATTCTGTGACGGCAGGTGAAATGAGAAAGATATTAAAAAGTTTGCATTTTCTAAAATATTGTAGTTTGAAAAATGATTTTTAGGTTTATAAAGTTTATAAAGCTGTTTCCGGTCTAACAGGGTTAACTGATGATTCAGGAACCAGACGCTCAGAAATACATTGTTTTCACACTTTGTTGGTTTCAGCATGACGGTGGATTTACTGTGGATGTGACTCGCAGATTTCCTCTTCTTTTTGAAAAACAGGTTGTTCCAGAATCCAGAAACCACAGAAACCATAGAAACCATAGAAACCACAGAAACCACAGAAACCATAGAAACCACTGACAGATAACAGTGAAGAAGGTTCAGACTGACTGTAAATAAAGAAATAAACTGATGTGTTAAAGAAAGAGAGAAATACAGAACGAGTGAACTCACTGAGGAGGAAGAAGCAGATCAGACTGTGTCGGACTTTCATGTTGAAGCTCTGATGGTTTAATGCTGCTTCTCTTCCGCCTTCACCGACAAACTCACTCACTTCTCTAAATGATGGAGTTCCTCCTCCAACCACAACTCACAGCTGCTCCCCTCCACATTCATCTTTTTACCATGAAGACCCCCCATTACCTGCAGGTTCCAGTAACATTTACATTGAAACTGTGTCTGCTAAAAGAAGTATTCAGATCCTTTACTGCAGTAAAAGTACCAATACAGCAATGTAAAAGTACTGCATTACAAGTAAAAGTACATAAGTATTATGAGCTTGATGTAGTTAAAGTACCCTGACTACACACTGCTTTTTGTAAGACGTCAAGAGCCAAAAAGGTTGGAAACCACTGGTTTCATCTTAGCTTCATAGAGGCTAACTGTATATAAAGTAGTGTAAATTAGCTCCACCTCCAGCAGCTACAACAGTAACATGCTGCTCTAACACTGATGCTTCACTATTAATAATCTAATGTCATATATAATAATATATCAGTCAGAGGGACCAAACCACTACTTTTACTGCAATACTTTAACTACATCAAGCTCATAATACTTTTGTACTTTTACTGCAATACTTTAACTACATCATGCTCATAATACTTATGTACTTTTACTGCAATACTTTAACTACATCAAGCTCATAATACTTATGTACTTTTACTGCAGTACTTTAACTACATCAAGCTCATAATACTTATGTACTTTTACTGTAGTAGGATTTTTCATGCAGGACTTTTATTTGCAATAGACTATTTTTACATTGCTGTATTGGTACTTTTACTGCAGTAAAGGATCTGAGTTTTTCTTCCATCACTGCCCAACCTTCAAGGTTGACTAAAACAAACAACAAAAAAAGATCTCGGCAGCAACCATCAGATAATCTGAGGCAAAAGAGAAGCTGTATTTCTGCACCTAGCAGATATCCCTTGATTTTAATCTCAAATGTAAAAAAGAAGAAGTTCAAATGTTCCACAAGGTGTGATGCAAGTGAGAGGTAAAGAAAAGGTCACTATTTTGTGTAAAGTCATGTAGCATCAGCATGAAACTGATAGTTGTCCTGGAGATAGATGATATGTGGTAATACAAATAAGAGGAAGTTGTAGAGTTAAATGGAAATGGAAAGCCAAGAGAGGCTCGAGGTCCGGTTCCTTCTCTTTTCCTTGGGGCCTTTTGAGGGATCTCCTAGAGACTCTCTTCAGTCTTTTAAGTTTTGATTTTTAATTTTTTGTTTAAGCTTTTGTATTTTACCTTTTGCATTCTTAGATTGCATGCTTTGTAAAACCAAATAAAACTGGTTTGTATTTTTATAAACTCCAGCCAAAGTTCCTGACTCTTGCTCATCTCTGAGGTCCTCTGGTTTTCCTTTAAGGTAAGAAAAGACGCCTCCTTTAGGAACGGCTGACATTAGCTTTAAAATTGCTCAGATTATAAACTGTATCGAATTTTGCAAAGGTAAAAATTATTACTGTTTATTGAACAGCAGAGTGATAATGGTTCAGGTTTAGTGACTGAGGTTAATATACTGCTGTACATGTGATAGATGTGTGTTTTCAGTATAAAATTGGGTCGAGAGAGTTATATATGATTGATGTGTTTTGTTTTACATTTTGTATTTTATTGTGCTATGGACTCCTCCATGAGTCGTATCCTTAATAAAATCTGAATTGAATTGAATTGAATAATTAGGGGTTTAATTGGCTAAACTGTTAGGATCAGGAAACCGGGAGACTGCCCCCGAATGTCAGAGTGAACCTCCTCCAGAGATGTCCTGTTAGAAGGCTCTTGGAGGACTTTCAAACCTCCAACACCTGTTTGCACCAACACACTTCATTGTGGCCCAGCTGTTAGGAATCCCTGACTAAAAAGGCCCGTTGGTAGCGGTTCAACGACAGCTGGTGATGATAGAAGCCAGGCTGAATCTGATTCCCTAAGCAAGGCTTGGATGGTCCTGCGTCTGTAGATTTTGGGAACTATGTTCGATACCTCGGTCAGAGGTAGAGAACAGCCGTCTGTCAGTGCTTTATCAACACCGGCAGGAGGTATCAGTTATGTTTAGGCAGAAACCATTTCAATATCATGTTGAGTTTAAATGGATCCAGGTGTGTGACCCCTGCTGGTCACATGACGAACAGGCTGTGATGACAGCAGAGGAGTTACTGTGGGTTCACTGCACATCCTAGTATATAAGTGTAATATAAGTGTTTTTGTCTGATTACTTGATGTCAACAGATTTTATTCACACATATCATTAGCAGATCCCTTCATAATGCACTTACAATGGAAGTGATGGGGGACAACATCCACAGTCCTCCTTCTGTGCAAAAATGTATTTCAAAGTTGATCTGAAGCTAATATGAAGTTTCAGCGTCCAAATGAGTCAAATCAAGTAGATATCTTTCAACGTTACAGTCTTTTTAGTGCCAAAGTCCCTCTTTTTGTTACTATACTTCCACCTGCAGCTCAACATTTTACCAACAAAGTGAAATTCAAAAGTATAATATTGTTCTAATGTGACAACAAATTTATGTTCTCATCAAAAAAAGACAACATATCACATGATTTACACGTGTTTCCTGTGTATTTTCTTAGTATACAGAAATAAATAAAGTACCACAGAGCTTATAATGTGATACAGGAACAGATCAGTGCTGAATACTAGAAAGACTGAACACTAAAAACATTCACAGATCTAAAAGTGTAGGTTCACATCAGAAAGTATTAATGCATGTATCAAAAACATGACTTACACACTCTTATTTATGTGCACGATATACAAAATATAACAAAATATGTGACTCATATTATCTGATGTCTTCTTCTTTCTATCATGGAGATGAAATATTCATGTCATAACATCCATTTGTGACTGTTGGTCATCTTGTTTGTTAGTTAACAGAACTTTATGGCTGCAGCTTAACCAGTCTGATATCATTAGCAACAATGACAAACAAGCTAACTCTCCTGGTTGTTTCTCCGGTTGCTTTTCTCTCCAGCCTCCCCAGCAGTGTCCTGCTGCTGCTGCGCTCCACAGTCCAGATCATTTCTCCCATTAGCTTAACAGTCCTTAACAGTCCTTCCATGGATGTATAAAGAGTCCTTCAGGCTGCTACAACATGCCAGCTGTTGCATTGGCTAATGCAAGGAGCTATCTACTGCTGCTACTCTGCCTTACAGTGGAGAGAATTGAAGATGAATTCTAGAGACTATCATTGGACCAACTCTATGTCAATATTGCATTCTGGTTGTTGATTGGTTAGGGAGGACAGCCTCCTTTGCCGCGTCATTTTACGTGTCATGGCCAATCACAGATTAGCATAAAAAAAATGAAATACATTAAGTCCAATGTAAGAGATCCCGCCCTGCGGAGGACAGCATGCACCCGTCCTCCTCTGTCCCCCACTCCACCTCCACCATTTCACACACTGCCCTTTCTCCTCCTGCCCTGTAGGCGTCGCTGTTGAAGCATTTTAAACAGAATTTCAGTAATGGATTTTTTCCAAAGAGGAGAGAAAAAATACTTTATAAATAATACTGAGATTTGTAATGGTTTATTTCAACCAAATATTCCTTTTTATATTTTGATCTCCCTTTTGCCTCTCAAAAAATAGAAGAGGATCAACCTCCTCTGCCTCTATGGACCAGCCTCCACTGGTGTGGACACACTGTGGATTTTGGCCTCCATCACTTACATTGAGAGCACATTTGAAGGATCTTTTAATATCCAGTATGAACAGGAGGAATGATTACAGCGAGGAAAACCCCTTTCACTGTTCATATGGACACCTGACTGCTGGTTTAAGACACTGGAAACACTGTGAATCGTCCTTTAAGCTGAACAAAGACAAATGCTGTATAAAACAATAAAATCTTGCTTTCAGCGAGCCTGGATAGGACTGTATGATGACCTGAACATCATACAGTTAAGTGCTTGCTCATGGGGGTACTGTTGGGTCTCTGTAAATTAAGAGTATGGTCTAGGCCTGTAGTATGAAGCAAGTGCTGAACTGACGTGCTGACGTGCTACGGTAAGCGTATTGTATCATTTCCGGTTGCCGACTGTGTCTACTGATAGCGTTGTTGCTGCTCTCATCTCAGTTGATTTTCCTATATATATCACATTACTGTGGATTAATATCTGCTGTATATTTAAACTTTCGCTAGTTTTACACAAGCACTCTCGGCGCTTTTCTCTTAGCGACTTTTCTCGCTAATCGCACAAGTTGTTAGTCACTTTAGCTCTGCAGCTAGCACTAGCAGCTAACTTGAACTAGCGATGGCTTCTCTCTCTCCCTCTCGTTCTCCTGCTCTCTCTTGCTCGGTGTGTCATATGTTTAGTTATTGCTCTGCCTCCTTTAGTGATAGTGGTAAGTGTAATAAGTGTAGTTTATTTGCAGCACTGGAGGCAAGGCTTAGTGAATTGGAAGCGCGGCTCCGCACCATGGAAAAACAATCAGCTGCTAATATAGTTAGCCAGCCCCTAGTATCTGGTGCGGGCCGACCTAGCGTAGCTCCCACTCCCCCGGTAGCTCCCGAGCAGCCGGGAAGCCAGGGTGGCTGGGTGACTGTCTGAAGGAAGCATAGCCCTAAGCAGAAGCCCACGGTTCACCACCAACCAGTTCATGTTTCTAACAGGTTCTCCCCACTCAGCGACACACCCGCTGAGAAACAAACTCTGATTATTGGCAGCTCCATAGTCAGAAACGTGAAGTTAGCGACACCAGCAGCTATAGTTAAATGTATTCCTGGGGCCAGAGCGGGCGACATTGAGTCAATTTAAAACTGCTGGCTAAGAATAAACGTAAATATGGTACGATTGTCATCCATGTCGGCGGCAACGACTCCTGATTACGCCAAACGGAGATCACCAAAATTAATGTTGAGTCGGTGTGTGCATTTGCTAAAACAATGTCGGACTCCGTAATTTTCTCTGGACCGCTGCCTAATCTGACCAGTGATGACATGTATAGCCGCATGTCACAATTCAACCGCTGGTTGTCGAGGTGGTGTCCGGTAAACGATGTGGGCTTCATAGATAATTGGCAGACTTTCTGGGGAAGACCTGGTCTGATTAGGAGAGACGGCATACATCCCACTTTGGATGGAGCTGCTCTCATATCCAGAAATATGGCCAAGTTTATTAGTAAACCAAAACCATGACAACCCAGAGTTGAGACCAGGAGGCAGAGCTGCAGTCCTACATGCTTCTCTGCGCTTCCATTAGAGCAGTTACCCACCCAAAACCACATAGAGACTGTGTCTGTCCCCCGACCACATAAATCAATTAAATCCAAAGTAAACAAAAGAAGAGTCATTCATGAAAATCTACTAAAAATTAAAACCACTACTGCAATAGTACAACAAAATAAGATAATTAAATGTGGACTCTTGAACGTTAGATCTCTATCATCTAAAGCTGTTTTAGTAAACGATTTCATTTCAGATCATCATATTGATTTATTTTGTCTCACTGAAACCTGGCTGTGTCATGAAGAATATGTCAGCCTAAATGAATCCACTCCCCCCAGTCATATTAATACTCATATTCCTCGAGACACTGGCTGAGGAGGAGGAGTTGCAGCCATTTTCAACTCAAGCCTAATCATTAACCCTAGACCTAAATTTAATTATAACTCATTCGAAAGCCTTGTTCTTAGTCTCTCTCAGCCAACCTGGAAAACTTTACAGCCAGTTCTATTTGTTATAGTGTATCGTCCTCCTGGCCCGTACTCTGAATTCCTATCTATTGAACAAAGAAAAAGAAGAAGAACTAGAAGTTTTGCATTTTTTGAAGACAAT